>NW_027095697.1:3881791-3921271 GCF_036850995.1 Saccopteryx leptura | reverse complement strand
AGGAAAAGTTTGGTAGAAAAGATTGTCAATAAATGGTGATTCCAATACTCCATTTTTGTTTACACTTAGTGCTTTGCTTTCTGAAAACCTATCAGTTCATCTTGTTTTCCTTCTTTCCTTCCAGCCATCCTTTTACATAGCATTCTAAAGTGCCCATCAAATACCAGGCACTGTGCTAGGAACTCATGTCCCTGCACACAATCACTTCCCATTCTACTCTTTGAACTACTGTCTTTTTAACTTCTTTATATAAATCTACTTCATGTATTTTAACAAGGAATATGCTTTGATATGACAAGTATGTTGAATTTCAACAGCTTATTTATTATAAAAAAAGTATTCTTATTGCAGAAGAGCAAGAAAAATGATCCAAAAAACAACAACAACATATTTTCATACAGATATAACTACTGTTAATATTAGGACATTTTTTTTCTATAATCTTCCAGTACCTATTATATTTCTCTACGTATATATACTCAGGTATATTGGGTTTGTGTAAATTTGTGTACATGGATGTGCATTGCACATGAGAATATCTCTCTTTGTTCACAGTATCTGTCATTTGTGAATACATGTGTATGTATGCAAATGACTATTTATTCATTCATTTATTCAAGAAAAACTTATTGTATTTTAATTATGTGCCAGGCACTGTGCTTGACACTGATTGCCCATAGTGAATGAGACAGACTCATTTTATGTCTTTATGAATACTACACTCTCATGGGTTGACAGAAAGAAAAAAATAAACATAAATAAAATAATCATAAGTTTATCAAGCACTGAATTTGATAGTGCAATATCTTTGGTGTCAGTTATGATTTATTATGGTGAGGTTCAGTATATCAGTTTCTCAGAAGGCACAGCTGAGAAATAAGTCACAGTGTTTCAACAATGCGTGTTCTCAGGTATAAAACTGAGAAAATATAGAAGTTATAAACAAAGATCATGAAAGGTGTTCTGTGAGCAAAAGAACCTAGATTTTACATGGTTACTGATGCTCAGATAAATTCTGATATCCAAAACTTAGGAGGTCTCTCAGTCTGGACTGCTGTCACAGCACAAATGAAAGTACATGTTACAAAAAAAGGTCACTTTGTGCGAAGCAATTAGAAATAGTGATAATGCCCCTGAATTTCAAGAGCAAAAAAACCTCTTCTGGTCTTGTTATCAAAGCAGACTAGGTTATCGTTTTATTTTTAATTACCTCTGCTTTTCTCTAGTAAACTTCTTCCCCAAAGAGAATGGCTTGCTCTCACCAGAGAGCTCAGTAGTTAAAGCATCACACCCATACGCTAATATCATAGGTTTGGCCCTGCGTCAAGGCACATACAAAACAGATTGATGTCTCTGACTGTATGTCTGTCTTTTCCCCCCTTTATCCTGCCTCTAGCATGAATTAATATATAAAAAGAAAAAATGAGAATGGCTTTTTTGTTGTTGTTTTTGCAGCTTAAATTGCATAGAAGAATGAATTATGTTTTACAAAATCTCAGCCCAAGAGGGAATAAATGGTAAGGTTGTAAAGTACCATATTTCTCCATGTATAAGAGGCTTCCCTCTATAAGACGCACCTTATTTGGGGGGCTCAAAGTTTGAAAAATGATAGCAAATTCGAATAAGTGAGAAATGCAAGTAAAAAATTCTACAACCACTGTATAAGATGCACCCAGTTTTCTAACCCCATATTTTTCAAAAAACATGAGTCTCATTCATGGGAAAATATGATATACACTCACCAAATGTCTCTGTGAACATTTATTTTTTTCTTTTTATTTCCAGAAACAGGGAGAGTCAGAGAGAGGGATAGATAGGAACAGACAGACAGAGTGGGAGTTCTTATTATGTGCCAGGTCTCAGATCAATCATCAGTTTTTTGTTGTGACCCCTTATTTGTTCATTGACTCCTGTCTCATATGTGCCTTGACCAGAAGGCTGTATCTCATAGAATGACCGCGTCGTCTAGGCAGCGACCATGGGCTCAAGATGGTAAGATTTGCTCAAACCACATTAGCCCACGCTCATGATGGGACCCTTGGGATCTCAAACCTGAGTCCACCACATTCCAGTCGATTGCTCTAACCACTGCACCATCTCCTGCTCACGCTGTGAACATTTTTTTTTTACTTTCTCTGGATTTTATTTAGAATCCTGGTTATTAGTACGGGTGGAAATGCTGTGTGTTTAAGGTTTTCTTGCCCTAAAATAGATTCATCACTACATTTTTCTATAGCTTTCCTTACGTAGATTTATTTTCATTAATTTTAAGGTATTTTGCAACTTGAATTGTGATTTTGAGCAGAAATAGGTTATTTAGGAGTTAATTTTCTTACCTTCAAAAAAGGGATTTTTAGTTAATTTGTATTACTTTTTACTATATTAAGTGTGAGGACAACAAGAAACATATTTTATATCATTTCTAAGGTTAGAAATAGTAGAAACTTGCTTGAAAGAACATACAGGATTATCTGTTGTAAATGTTTTCCAAGTGTGCTTCCCTGCTGCCACCTCATGTGCACCTTGGGAATAACAGCTCAGATCACTTCATCTGGATAAATTCATCAGTTGGGTGTTGTGCATCATCTATCAATGTTAAATCCAAGGCTATCTACTAGAAAGGTTTATAACTTGTACATAAAACGAATTTCTAGTTACAGCTACTATTTCTTTCAACATTAATTGTCATGAAAGCAAGAATAATTCTTGCTACCATTTCAATCCTTTGATTTTGCCTGAAACTTGTTCCATACCACATACAATAATGGTCTCTGTTGCATGTGCTTCTCTGCTGCCACCTCGTGTGCATCTTGGGTATCAAGCCTCAGTACAGGTCCAAAGGAATAGTTTGGTACAGAGCATTTTCTATAAACGTTGATTCCATTTTGCCATTTCTGTAAAGGTTTTGTGTATCCTTAGTGGTTTGTTTTCTGAAAATCTCTCTGTTCAACTTATTTTTCTTCTTTACTTCCAGCCATGCTTTCATAAAGCCTTTGAAAGTGCCCATCATATACCGGTCTCTGTGCTAAGAATTCAGGTCCCTGCACTGAATGACTTCCCATTCTACTCTTTTAACTTTTGTCTATTGAACTTCTTTTACATAAATCATCTTCGTGTACTGTAAAATAGGATGTGCTTTCATTTGACAAGTATGTTGAATTTTAACAGCTTTTTTATTATAAAAAATGTATTCTTATAGCAGAAGTGCAAGAAAAATGATCTCAAAAACAACAACAACAAATTTTTATACAGATATATCTACTGTTAATATTAGGACATTTTCTTTCCATATTCTTTTTGTACGTATTATATTTCTCTATGTATATATACTCAGGTACATTGGGTGTCTGTACATCAGTGTGCATAAATGTGCATTGCACATGCGCATATCTCTGTGTCAACAGTGTCTGTGATTTGTGGATATCTGTGTACATATGCTAATTACTATTTATTCGTTCATTCAGGAAACACTTATTGTATTTTTTTAATAGCCAGGGACTGAGTTCGACCCTGGTTGCCTATAGTGAATGAGACAATCTCACTTTCTGTCTTTATAAATACTACACTGTATTGGGGTAGACGGAAAGAGAAAAATATACATAAATAAAATAAACATAAGTTTAACAAACCCTTAATTTGGTAGTCCCATATCTTTGGTGTCAGTTATGGTTTATTGTGTTGAGGTTCAGTATATCAGTTTCTTATAAGGCAGAGCTGAGACATACGTCTCAGTTGTTCAGCAATGCGTGTTCTCAGGTATTAAACGGAGAAAATATTGAAGTAATGAAACAAAGACCCTGGGAGGTGTTCTGTGAGCTAAAGAACCTAGATTCTATGTAGTGAGCAATGCTCAGTTAAATTAATGATATCCAAAGCTTAGGAGGTTTCTCAGTCTGGATTGTTGCAATGGCACAAGAGAAAGTGCATGTTACAAAAGGGGTCACTTTGTGCTAAACAATTAGAAATACTGATTATGCCCTTGAAATTCAAGAGCAAATAAAGTCTTCTTGTGTTGGCACAACAACAGACTAGATTATCATTTTATTTTTTAATTACCTCTGGTTTTCTCTAGTAAATTTTTTCACCAAAAGAAAATGGCTTTCTCTCACCAGAGAGCTCAGTAAATAAAGCATCAGACCCATATGCTAATATCATATTTTTGGCCCTGCGTAAAGGCACATACTAAACAGATTGATGTTTCTGACTGTCTGTCTTTTCTCCCCTTTATCCTGCCTCTAACCAGAATAAATATATAAAGGAAAAAATGAGAATGGCTTTTTTGTTGTTGTTTTTGCAGCATAAATTGCATAGAAAATGAATTATGTTTTACAAAATCTCACCCCAAGAGGGAATAAATGGTAAGGTTGTAAAGTACCATATTTCCCCATGTATAAGAAGCTTCCATGTAGAAGACACACCTTTTTGGGGAGCTCAAAATTTGAGTTAATGATATCAAAAGTGAATAAATGAGAAATGCAAGTAAAAAATTCTACAAGCACTGTATATTTCACACCCAGTTTTCTAACCCCACATTTTTCAAAAAAGATGAGTCTCATTCATAGGAAAATATGATATACATACACCAAATGTCTCTGTGAACATTTCTTTTTTTTTTTCCAGAGACAGGGAGAGGGTCAGAGAGAGGGATAGTAATGGACAGACAGACAGAGAGAGAGTTATTATGTGCCAGTTCACAGGTCAATCATCAGTTTTTAGTTGAGACCCCTTATTTGTACATTGGCTCCTGTCTCATGTGTGCCTTGGCCAGGGGGCTATATCTCATAAAGTGACCACTTGCTCTAGACAGCGTCCTTTGGCTCAAGAGGGTGAGCTTTGCTAAAACCAAATGAGTCCACACTCAAGATGACATCCTTGGGATCTCAAACCTGAGTCCACCACATTCCAGTCAATTGCACTAACCACTGCACCATTGCCAGCTCACGCTGTAAACATTTTTTCTTTTACTTTCTCTGGAATTTATTTAGTATCCTTGTTATTATTACAGGTTTAAATGATGTGTGTATTAAGTTTTTCTTGCCCTAAAGTAGATCAGTAAATTTTTCTATAATTTTCCTTATGTAGTTTTTAATTCCCTTAATTTTAAGGTATTTTGCAACTTGAATTCAAAATTTGAGGGGAAAGAGGTTATTTAGGAGTTAATTTCCTTACCTTCAAGAAAGGGATTTTTAGTTAATTTGTATTACTGTTTACTATATTAAGTGTGAGGACAACAAGAAATATGCTTTATATCATTTATAAGGTTAGAGGTAGTAGAAACTTGCTTGAAAGAACATACAGAATTATGTGTGGTAAATGTTTTCCAAGTGCGCTTCCCTGCTGCCACCTCGTGTGCACCTTGGGAATAACAGCTCAGATCAATTCATTGGGATAAATACATCAGTTGTGTGCTGGGCGTTATCGATCAATGTTGAATCCAAGGCTATGTATAAGAAAGTTTTATAACTTGTAAATATAATGAATTTCTAGTTACATCTACTACTTTTTTCAACGGTAATTGTCGTGAAAGCAAGGATTATTCTTGGTATCATTTCAATCCTCTGATTTTGGCTGGAAGTTGCTACATAGCACATACAATAATTGTCTCTCTTACATGTGCTTCTCTGCTGCCACCTCGTGTGCATCTTGGGACTCCAGCCTCGGTACAGTTCCAAAGGAATATTTTGGTACAGAGCAGTTTCTATAAACGTTGATTCAAATTTGCCGTTTCTGTAAAGGTTTTGTGTATCCTTTGTGGATTGTTTTCTAAAAATCTCTCAGTTCAAATTATTTTTGTTCTTTACTTCCAGCCATGCTTTATAAAGCTTTTTAAAATTCCCATCATATACCGCGCACTGTCCTAGGAATTCATGTTTGTGCACTCAATGACTACCCATTCTACTCTCTTTACTTCTGTCTTTTGAACTTCTTTTACATAAATCATCTTCGTGTATTGAAAAATAGGGTGCTTTGATATAACAAGTATGTTGAATTTTAACAGCTTTCTTATTATAAAAAATGTATTTTTATAGCAGAAGTGCTAATAAAATGATCTCAAAAACAACACAACAAATTTTCATACAGATATATCTACTCTAAATATTAGGACATTTTCTTTCCATATTCTATGTGTACATAATATATTTCTGTATGTATATTTACTCAGGTACATTGGGTGTGTGTACATCTGTGTGCCTAATTGTGCATTGCACATGAGCATATCTCTCTGTGTCAACAGTGTCTGTGATTTGTGGATATCTATGTACATATACAAATGACAATTTATTCATTCATTCAGGAAACACTTATTGTATTTGATTAATATCCAGGGACTGAGCTCGACACTGCTTGCCTATAGTGAATGAGACAGTCTCACTTTCTGTCTTCATAAATACTATAATGTAATGTGGTATACAGAAAGAGAAATATATATATAAATAATAAAACATAATTTTAACAAGCATTTAATTTGGTAGTGCAAAATCTTTGATGTCAGTTATGGTTTATTGTGTTGAGGCTTAGTATATCAGTTTCTAAGAAGGCAGAGCTGAGACATAAGTTTCAATTTTTCAGCAATGCATGTTCTAAGGTATAAAACGGAGAAAATATTGAAGTATTGAAACAAAGACCCTGGGAGGTGTTCTGTGAGTTAAAGAACCTAAATTTTATATAGTGACCAATGCTCAGTTAAATTAATGATATCCAAAACTTAGGAGGTTTCTCAGTCTGGATTGCTGCCACGGAACAAGAGAAAGTACATGTTAGGAAAGGGGTCAATTTTTGCTAAACAATTAGAAATACTGATTATGCCCTTGAATTTCAAGAGCAAATAAAAGTCTTCTGGTGTTGGCACAACAACAGACTAGATTATTATTTTTTATTTAATTACCTCTGGTTTTCTCTAGTAAATTTTTTCACCAAAAGACAATGGCTTGCTCTCACTAGAGAGCTCAGTAGAGAAAGCAAAACATTCATACACTAATATCATAGGAATGGCCCTGCGTAAAGTCACACACTAAACAGATTGATGTTTCTGACTGTCTGTCTGTCTTTTCCCCCCTTTATCCTGCCTCTAACATGAATAAGTATATAAAAGAAAAAATGAGAATGACATTTTTGTTGTTGTTTTTGCAGCATAAATTGCATAGAAAACAAATTATGTTTTACAAAATCTCACCCCAAGAGAGAATAAATAGTAAGGTTGTAAAGTACCATATTTCCCCATGTATAAGAAGCTTCCCTGTATAAGACACACCTTATTTGGGGGGCTCAAAATTTGAGTAAAATATATCAAAAGCGAATAAACAAGAAATGCAAGTAAAAAATTCTACAAGCACTGTATATTACACACCCAGTTTTATAACCCCACATTTTTCAAAAAAGATGAGTCTCATTCATGGGAAAATATGATATACACCCATCAAATGTCTCTGTGAACATTTCTTTTTTTCTTTTTATTTTCCAGAGACAGGGAGAGGGTCAGAGTGAGGGATAGATAGGGACAGACAGACAGAGAGAGAGTTCTTAGTATGTGCCAGGTCACAGATCAATCATCAGATTTTCATTGTGCCCCTTATATGTTCATTGGCTCCTGTCTCATATGTGCCTTGACCAGGGGGCTATATATCATAGAGTGACCGCTTGCTCTAAACAGCGACCTTAGTCTCAAGATGGTGAGCTTTGCTAAAACCACATGAGCCCACGCTCAAGATGGCATCCTTGGGATCTCAAACCTGAGTTCACCAGATTCCAGTCAATTGCTCTAACCACTGCACCATATCCTGCTCACACTGTGAACATTTTTTCTTTTACTTTCTCTGGATTTTATTTAAAATCCTGGTTAATAGTATGGGTTTAAAGGCTTTGTGTTTTAAGGATTTCTTGTCCTGAAATAGATTCATCACTACATTTTTCCGTAGGTTTTCTTATGTAGTTTTTATTTCCATTAATTTTAAGGTATTTTGCAACTTCAATTGTGATTTTGAGCAGAAAGATTTTATTTAGGAGTTTATTTCCTTACCATCAAAAAAGAGATTTTTAGTTAATTTGTATTACTGTTTACTATATTAAGTGTGAGGACAACAAGAAACATGCTTTATATCATTTCCAAGGTTAGAGGTATTTGAAACTTGCTGGAAAAAAATACAGTATTGTCTGTGGGAAATGTTTTCCAAGTGCGCTTCTCTGCTGCCACCTCGTGTTCACCTTGGGAATAACAGTTCAGAGCAGTTCCCCTGAAAAAACACAGCAGTTGGGAGTTGTGCTTTATCTATCAATGTTGAAACCAAGACTATTTAGAATACATTTTTATAACTTGTAAATTTCAGGAATTTTCAGTTACTATTTGCTACTTGTTTCAACGTTAACTCTAGTGAGAGCAATAGATATATTTGATATTATTTCAATCCTCTGAAGTTGGCTGAAACTTGCTGCATAGCACATACAATAATGGTCTCTGTTACATGTGCTTTTCTACTGCCACCTCGTGTGAATCTTGGGAATCACGCCTCAGAACAGATCCAAATGAAAGAAATAGTAGAAAGGATTGTCTACAAAAGTTGATTCCAATTTGCCGGTTTTGTAAATATTTTGTGTATTCTTAGTGATTTGATTTCAGGTAATCTATCGGTTCACCTTGTTTTTTTCTTTCCTTCCAGCAATGCTTTCATAAAGCCTTTGAATGTTTCCATCATATACCAGGCACTGTGCTAGGAACTGTATGAGTAGTTGGTGCACTCAATGTCTTTCCATTCTACTATTTTTACTTCTGCTTTTGGACTCTTTTATTTAAATCTTCTTAATGTATTTTAAAATAAGATATGCTTTGATTTGAAATGTATGTTGAATGTAACTGCTTTTTTATTATAAAAACTGTATTCTTATTGCAGAAGTGCAAGAAAAAATGAATAGAATACAAAACAACAAATTTTCATCCAGAGATAACTACTGTTAATATTATGACATTATCTTTCCATATTCTTAGTGTACCTATTATATTTCTATATCTAAACGTACTAAGGTACATTGGGTGTGCATACATCTCTGTGTATACATATGCATTGCATATCTCCCTGGGTCCACAGTTTCTATCATTTGTGGATATATGTGTATGCATGCAAATTACTATTTATTGTTTCATTCATTAAACAACTTTTTGTGTTTCTATTAGGTTCCTGGCACTGTGCTCTAAACTGGTTGCCTATAGTGAAAGAGACAGACTGTCTTTATGAAAAATACACTGTCATGCTGTAGACACAGGGAGAATAATGTACATAAATAAAATAATTATAAGTTGTGACAAGCACTGAATATAGTAGTGCAATGTCCTGTTCCCAGTTTTCATTGATCGTGGCGACATTCTGTATATCAGTTTCTCAAAAGGCAGAGGTGAGACATAAGTATCAGTTCTTCAGCAATGCCTGTTCTCAGCTATAAAACTAATAAAATTCTCAAGTGCTGAAACAAAGACCCTGGGCGGTGATCTGTGAGCAAAAGAACCTAACTTGTATGTGGTGACCCAGGCTCAGATAAATTCTGATGTCCAAAGCTTAGGAGGTCTCTCAGTCTGGACTGCTGCAACAGCACAAGAAAAAAGTGCATGTTAGGAAAGGGGTCACATCGTGGTAAACAATCAAAAATATTTTATGTCCCTAACAGTCAAGAGCAAATAAAAGTCTTCTGGTGTTGTCACCACAGCAGACTAGATTTTTGTTTTATTTTTAATTACCTCAGTTTTCTCTAGTAATTTTTCCCCTAAATACAATGGCTTGATATCACCTGAGAGCTCAGTATATAGAGCATCACACACATACACTAATGTCATAGGTTTGGTCCTTGGTCTAGGCACATACAGAAACACATTGATGTTTCTGACTATCTGTGTGTCTGTTTTCCCCCCTTTTCCTCCCTCTAACATTAATAACTAAATAAAAGAAAAATGACAATGACTTTTTTTTTGGTGTTCTTGCAGCTTAAAATGCTTAGAGGAATGAATTATTTTTTTAAAATCTCACCCGAAGAGGAAATAAGTGGTAAGGTTGTAAAGTACCATATTTCCCCATGTATAAGCAGCCTCCCTCTAAAAGTAGTACCTTAATTTAGGGGCACAAAATTTGAGAAAATGATAACAAATGCGAAGAGCCAGGAAATGCAAGTAAAAATACAACAAACACTGTATAAGGTGCACCCAGGTTTCAAACTCCACATTTTTAAAAATGATGAGTTTTATACATAGGAATATATGGATAGAAACTCCAAATGTCTCTGAACATTTCTTTCTTTCATTTTTTTCTTTTTTCCAGAGTCATAGAGAGAGTGAGAGAGAGGGATAGATAGGGACAGACAGACAAGAGTGGAGAAAATTTTTTATTATGTGCCAGTTCACAGATCAATTATCATTTTTTCCTAAAGACACCTTAGTTGTTCATTGACTGTTCTCTCATATGTGCCTTGACCAGGGGGCTACAGCTGACCGAATGACCCTGTGCTCAGGACTGCATCATTGGGATCAACCTGTTGAGCTTTGCTAAAAGAAAATTAGCCCACGCTCAAGCTGGCGAATTTGGGATCTCAAATCTGGTTCATGAGCATTCCAGTCAAATGCTCTACCCACTGCGCCACTGCCTTGTCAGTCTGTGAACATTTTGTTTCTTTTACATTCTCAGGATTTTATTTAGTATCCTGGTTCTTAGTAAGGGTGGAAAGGCTGTGTATTTTAAGATTTTATTTCTCTAAAATGTATTCATCTCTACATATTTTTATAGATTTTCTTCTGTAGTTTTCCTTTTCATTAATTTTAATGTATTTAGCAGGTTGAACTGTGATTTTGAGGGGGGGTATTTAAGAGTGAATTTCATCACCTTTAAAAAAAGCGATTTTAGTTCATTTCTATTACTGTTTACTATATTAAGTGTAATGATGAAAAGAAACATGCTTTATATCATTTCAAAGATTAAAGGTAGTTGAAACTAGCTTGAAAAAACATACAGGATTATCTGTGGAAAATGTTTTCCAAGACCGCTTCCCTGCTGCCACCTCATGTGTACCTTGGAAATAACAGCTCAGAGCAGTTCACCTGAAAAACACAGCAGTTGGGTGTTGTGCGTTATCTATCAATGTTGAATCGAAGACTATCTAGAAGATACTTTCATAACTTGTAAATATAAGGGAGTTCTCGTTACTGTTGGCTACCTGTTTCAATGTTAACTGTAGTGTAAGCAAGAGATACACTTCATATCATTTCAATCTTCTGAAGTTTGCTGGAACTTGCTCCATAGCACATAAAGTATTGGTATTTGTTATATGTTCTTCTCTGCTGCCACCTCGTTTGCCTCCTGGGTATCGCGCTTCAGTACAGGTCCAAAGGAAAGGTTTGGTAGATAAGATTGTCTACAACCATTGATTCCAATTAGCCGCTTCTGTGAAGTTTTTCTGTATCTTTAGTGGTTTTTTTTCTGGGAATCTATCATTTCATCTTGTCTTTCTTTTTTGCTTCCAGCCATGCTTTCTTAAAGCCTTTGAAAGTGCCCTTCATATACCAGGCACTGTGCTAAGAACTCATGTCCCTGCACTCAGTAACTTCCCATTCTACTATTTTTACATCTGTCTTTGGAAATTCTTTTATTTTTATCTACTTAATGTATTGTAAAATATGATGTGCTTTGATTTGACAAGTATTTAGAATTTTAACAGCTTTTTATTATAAAAACGGTATTCTTATTGCAGAAATGTAAAAAAATGATAAAAAAACAAAACTACAAATTTTCATACATAGATATTAACTGTTAACTTTAGCCATTTTCTTTCCATATTCTTTTTGTGCCAATTATATTTCTCTATGTATATGTACTCAGGTACATTGTGTACATATACCCAATGTGTGCATAGATGTGCATTGCATGTGAGCATACCTCTCTGTTTCAATAATGTCTGTCATTTGTGGATATTTGTGTACATATTCAAATGAATATTTATTCATTCTTCCAGTAAAAACTTATTGAATTTTTATTATATTCCCGGCATTGTGCTCGACACTGGTTGCCAGTGTTGAATGGGACAGACTCACTTTCTGTCTTTATGGATATTACACTGTCATGGAGTAGAAAGAGGAAGAAAAAATATGCGTAGAAAAATTATATGTTGTGAGAAACACCTGATTTGGTACTTAAATACCTTTGGTCCCAGTTGTGATTGATCGTGGCATGTTTAAGTATATCAGTTTCTCTGAAGACAGAGCTGGGACATAAGTCTCAGTTCTTCAGGAATGTGTGATCTCAGCTATAAAACTGAGAAACTTTACAAGTGATGCATCAAATAACATGGGAGGTGTTCTGTGACCAAAAGAACCTAAATTGTAAGTGTTGACCCAGGTTCAGATAAATTCTGAAAACCAAAACTTAGAAGGTTTCTCAGTCTGGACTGCTGCCAGGGCACAAGAAAAAGTGCATGTTAGGAAAGGTGACAATTCGTGCTCAACAATCAGAAATACTGATTGTATATGTCCCTGAGTTTCAAGAGCCTAGAAAATCTTCTAGTGTTGTCACCACAGCAGACTAGATTATTATTTTATTTTTTATTTGCCTCAGATTGTCTCTAGTAATTTTGTCCCCCTAGAGACAATGGCTTTCTTACATCAGAGATCTCAGTAGTTAGAGCATCACACTCATACAGTAATGTCATAGGATTGGTCCCGGTTCAAGGCACATACAGAAACAGATTGATGTTTATGACTATCTGTCTGTCTATTCCCCCCAATTCCTCTCTCTAACATTAAAAATTAAATAAAAGATAAAATGACAATGGCTATTTTATTGTTGTATTTCCAGCTTAAATTGCATAAAAGAATGAATTATGTTTTTCAAAATCTCACCACAAGAGAAAATAGGTAGTAAGGCTTAAAGTATCATATTTCCCCATGCATATTATGCCTCACTGGAGAAGACGCACCTTGATTTTTGGGCACAAAATTTGAGAAAATGATAACAAATGCGAAGAAACAGGAAATGCAAGTAGAATATACCACAACCATTGTATAAGACACACCCAGTTTTCAAAACCCACATTTTTCAAAAAAAATTAGAGTCTTAAACGAGGGTAAAGATGATATAAACCCACCGAATGTCTATGTGAACCTTTTATTTCTTTCTTTCTTTATTTTTTGTTTTTTTTTACAAAGACAGTGAGCTAGTCAGGGAGAGGAATAGATAGGGACACACAGAAAGGAATGTAAGGAATTTTTTTTTTTTATTAAGTGCAAGGTAACAAATCAATCATCAGTTTTTTGTACTGACACCTTAGTTGCTCATTGCTCTCTCATTGTGCCTTGACCAGGGAATGACAGCTTACCGAGTAACCTCTTACTCAAGCCAGTGAGCCCATTGGGCTAAAGTTGGTGAGCTTTGCTCAAACCAGATAAGCCCACGCTCAAGCTGGCGACTTTGGGATCTCAACCTGGGTCCTCCGCATTCCAGTCAAATGCTCTATCCACCGTGCCACCGCCTTCTCAGGCTTTGAAAAGTTTTATCTTTTACTTTCTCTGGATATTTTTTAGTATCCTGTTTCATAGTATGGGTGGAAACATTGTGTATTTTAAGGTTTTTTTCCACTAAAATGTATTCATCACAACATTTTTCCAGTTTTTCTTATGTAGTTTTTATTTCCATTAAGTTTAAAGTATTTTGTAACTTGAATTTTGATTTTGAGCAGGGGTTAT
Organism: Saccopteryx leptura; assembly: GCF_036850995.1. NCBI lineage: Eukaryota > Metazoa > Chordata > Mammalia > Chiroptera > Emballonuridae > Saccopteryx > Saccopteryx leptura. Next base: position 3,907,563 of record NW_027095697.1, on the reverse strand, counting down.
ATAGGAGTGAATTTCTTAACTTAAAAAAGAAAGGGTTTTTTAGTTAGTTTTTATTACCGATTTCTAGAGTAAGAGTAATAACAAGAAGTAACATGCTTTATATCATTTCAAAGGTTTAAGGTAGTTGAAACTTGCTTGAAAGAAAATATAGGATTGTTTGTGAAAAATGTTTTCCAAGTGCGCTTCTCTGCTGCCATTTCGTGTTCACCTTGGGAATAACAGATCAGAGAAGTTCACATGAAAGAACACAGCAGTTGGGAGTTGTGCTTTATCTATCAATGTTGAAACCAAGACTATTTAGAAGATACTTTTATAACTTGTAAATATAAGGAATTTCCAGTTACTGTTTGCTACTTGTTTCAACGTTAACTCTAGTGAAAGCAATAGACATATTTGATATTATTTCAATCTTCTGAAGTTGGCTGAAACTTGCTGCATAGCACATACAATAATGATCGCTGTTACATGTGCTTCTCTGCTGCCAGCTCGTGTGCACCTTGGGAATCATGCCTCAGTACAGATCCAAAGGAAGAAATATTAGAGAGGATTTTCTACACACATTGATTTCAATTTGCTGGATCTGTAACTTTTTTGTGTATTCTTAGTGATTTGATTTCTGGGAATCTATCAATTCATCTCTTTTTTCTTCTTTCCTTCCAGCAATGCTATTATAAAGCCTTTGAATGTTCCCATCATATACCATGCACTGTGCTAGGAACTACATGAGTAGTTGTTGCATTCAATGTCTTCCGATTCTACTATTTTTAGTTCTGCTTTTGGGCTCTTTTATTTAAATCTTCTTAATGTATTGTAAAATAAGATGTGCTTTGATTTGAAAAGTATGTTCAATGTAACTGCTTTTTTATTATAAAAACTCTATTCTTATTGCAGAAGTGCAAGAAAAAATGAATAGGATACAAAACAAATTTTAATACAGAGATAACTACTCTTAATATTATGACATTATCTTTCCATATTCTTAGTGTACCTATTATATTTCTATATCTATATGTACTAAGGTATATTGGGTGTGCAAACATCTGTGTGTATATATTTGCATTGCATATGAGCATATCCCTCTGTGTCCACAGTTTTTATCATTTGTGGATACCTGTGTATGCATGCAAATTGCTATTTATTCTTTCATTCATTAAACACTTATTGTATTTTTATTATGTTCCAGGCACTGTGCTCTACACTGGTTGCCACTGTATGAGATGCATGCATTTTTCTAACCTAACATTTTTCAAAAAAGATGAGTCTTATACATGGAGAAATATGGTATACACCCTCCAAATGTCTCTGTGAATATCCTTTTTTTTTTTTTTTTACACAGACTGGGAGAGAGTCTGAGAAAGGAATAGATAGGGACAGACAGACAGAAAGGGACAGAGTTTTTATTATGTGCCAGGTCACAGATAAATCATCAATTTTTCGTTCTGACCCCTTACCTGTTCATTGACTCCTGTCTCATATGTGACTTGACCAGGGGACTTCAACTGATCGAGTGACCGAATGATTGATCCAGTGACCTCGGGCTTAAGCTGGTGAGCTTTGCTCAAATTATATGAGCCCTCGGTCAAGCTGGCCACCCTGGAATCTCAAACCTGGGTTCCCTGCATTCCAGTCGAATGCTCTAACCACTGTGTAATCGCCTTCTCAGGCTGTGAACAGTTTATTTTTTACTTTCTCTGGATTTTATTTAGTATCCTGGTTCGTAATATAGGTAGAAAGGCTGTGTATATTAAGGTTTTCTTGCCATAAAATATATTCATCACTACATATTACAATAGGTTTCTTCTTGTAGTTTTTATTTCCAATAATATTAAGGTATTTTGCATCTTGAATTGTGATTTTGAGAAGGGGGTTATTTATGAATAATTTCCTTACCGTCAAAAAATGGAATTTTTGGTTAATTTTTATTATTGCTTACTATATTTAGTGTAATGACAACAAGAAACATGTTTTATATCATTTCTAAGGTTAGAGGTAGTGGAAACCTCCTTGAAAGCACATACAGGATTATCTGTGATAAATGTTATCCAAGTGCGCTTCCCTGGCTCAACCTCGTGTGCACATTTGGAAAAACAGCTCAGATGAGTTCACTTGGAAAAATACGTCAGTTGGGTGCTGTCCATTATCTATCAATGTTGAATCCACGGCTATCTAAAAGAAACATTTATAACTTGTAAATATAAATAAATTCTAGTTACTGCTTGCTAGTTTTTTCAACGTTAATTGTAGTAAAAGCAAGAGATATACTTGGTATCATTTCAATCCTCTGAAGTTGGCTGGAACTTGCTCCATAGCACATACAATAATGGTCTCTGTTATATGTGCTTCTCTGCTGACACTTCATGTGCATCTTGGGAATCACGCCTCATTACTGGTGCAAAGGAATATTTTGGTTGACAGCGTTGTCTATAAACTTTGATTCTAATTTGCAGTTTCTGTAAAGATTTTATGTATCCTTAGAGTTTGTTTTCTGAAAATCTCTCGGTTCATCTTGTTTTTCTCTTTTCTTTCCAGCCATGCTGTCATAAAGCCTTTGAAAGTACCCATCATATATCAGGCACTTTGCTAGGAACTAATGTACGTGCCCTCAATGACTTCCATTTCTACACTTTTAACTTCTGTCTTTTTAACTTCTTTTTTTTCTGTATTTTTCTGAAGCTGGAAATGAGAGAGACAGTCAGACAGACTCTCGCTTGCGTCCGACCGAAATCCACTCGGCACGCCCACTAAGGGGCAAAGCTTTGCCAACCAGGGGCGGATGCCCTGCACCTGCAGGTCATAGATCTGTTGCGACCAGAGCCAATGCAGCGCCCAGGGTTATCTTTGCTCCAATGGTGCCTTGGCTGTGGGAGGGGAGGGGAGAGACAGAGAGGAAGGAGAAGGCGAGGGGTTGAGAAGAAGATGGGTTCTTCTCCTCTATGCCTTGGCCAGAAATCAAACCCTGGACTTCTGCACACGTGTCCGACACTCTACCACTGAGCAAACCAACCAGGGCTTAACTTCTTTTACACACGTCTACTTCGTGTATTGTAAAATAGGATGTGTTTTGATTTGACAAGTACGTTGAATTTTAACAGCTTTTTCATTATACAAAATGTATTCTTATTGCAGGAGTGCAAGAAAAATGATCTCAGAAACAAGAAGAACAACAAATTTTCATACAGATATATCTACTGTTAATATTAGGACATTTTCTTTCCATATTTTTTGTGTACCTCTTATATTTCTCTGTGTATATATACTCTGGTATATTGGGTGTGTTAACATCTATGTGCATAGATTTGAATTGCACATGAGCATATAATTCTGGGTCCACAGTGTCTGTCATTTGTGCATATCTGTGTACATATGCAAATGAATATTTATTTAGTCATTCAGGAAACATTAGTTGTATTTCTATTATGTCCCAGGCACTGTGCTTGACACTGTTTGCCAATAGTAAATGAGACAGTCTCACTTTTTTTCTTTATGAATACTACACTGTCATGAGGTGACAGAAAGAAAAAATATATACATAAATAATATAATCATAAATTTATCAAGCACTGAATTTGGTAGTGCAATATCTCTGGTGTCAGTTATGATTTCTCGTGGCGAGGTTCAGCATATCAGTTTCTCAGAAGGCAGAGCTGAGACATAAGTCTCGGTTTTTTAGCAATGCGTATTTTCAGGTATAAAAATAAGAAAATATAGAAGTTATGAAACAAAGACCCTGGGAGGTGTTCTGTGGGAAAATGAACCTAGCTTGTATGTGGTGACCAATGCTCAGATAAATTCTGATGTCGAAAACTTAGAAGCTATATTAGTCTGGACTGCTGCAATGTCACAAGAGAAAGTCCATGTTAGAAAAGGGGTCACTTTGTCTAAACAATTAATAATAGTTATTATGCCCCTCTATTTCAAGAGTAAAGAATAGTCTTCCAGTGTGGTCACCACAGCAGACCAGATTATCATTTTATTTTTTAATTTCCTCTGGTTTTCTCTAGTAAATTTTTTCCCCAAAGACAAAGGCTTGCTCTCACCAGAGAGCTCAGTAGTTAAAGCATCACACACATACGCTAATGTCATAGGTTTGCTCCTGGGTCAGGGCACATACAGAAACAAATTGATGTTTCTGACTATCTGTCTGTATTTCCCTCCCTTTATCCTACATCTAACATGAATAACTGAATTTTAAAAAAAAATGACAATGGCTTTTTGTTGTTGATTTTGCAGCTTAAATTGCAGAGAAGAATGAGTTACGTTTTTCAAAATCTCACCCCAAGAGGAAATAAATGGTAAGGTCTTAACATCCCAGAGTTCCCCATGTATAAGAATCCTCTCTGTATAAGACACACCTTAATTTTGGGGCACATATTTTGTGAAAATGATAGCTAATGCGAATAAACGGGAAATGCAAGTAAAAACTACTACAACCACTGTATAAGATGCATGCAGTTTTCTAATTCCACAATTTTCAAAAAATATGAGTCTTATACATGGCGAAATATGGTATATACCCTACAAGTGTCCCTGTGAACATTTCTTTTTTCCTTTTTTTTTTTTTTTTACAGAGACATGGAGAGAGTCAGAGAGAGAAATAGATAAGGACAGACAGACAGAAACGAACAGAATTTTTATTATGTGCCAGGTCACAGATAAATCATCAATTTTTTGTTTTGACACCTTAGATGTTCATTGACTCCTGTCTCATATGTGACTTGACAAGGGGGCTACAAGTGATGGAGTGATTGATTGCTTGAGCCAGTGACCTTAGGCTTAAGCTCATGAGCTTTGCTCAAATCATATGAGCCCTCGGTCAAGCTGGCGACCTAGGAATCTCAAACCTGGGTTTCCTGCATTCCAGTCGAGTGCTCTAACCACTGCACAATCACCTTCTCAGGCTCTGAACAGTTTTTTTTTTACTTTCTCTGGACTTTATTTAGTATTCTGGTTCTTAATATAGGTAAAAAGGCTGTGTATTTTAAGATTTTCTTACCATAAAATATATTCATCACTACATTTTTCAATAGGTTTCTTTTTGTAGTTTTTATTTCCAATAATATTAAGGTATTTTGCATCTTGAATTGTGATTTTGGGGGGGGTTATTTAGGAATAATTTACTTACCATCAAAAAATGGAATTTTTGGTTAATTTCTATTATTGCTTACTATATTAAGTGTAATGACAACAAGAAACATGTTTTATATCATTTCTAAGGTTAGAGGTAGTGGAGACTTCCTTAAAAAAACATACAGGATTATTTTTGGTAAATGTTTTCCAAGTGTGTTTCCCTGCCTCAACCTCATGTGCACCTTTAGAATAACAGCTCAGATGAGTTCACTTGGAAAAATACATCAGTTGGGTGCTGTGCGTTATCTATCGATGTTGAATCCAAGGCTTTCTAAAAGAAACTTTTATAACTTGTAAATATAAATAAATTCTAGTTACTGCTTCCTACTTCTTTCAATGTTAATTGTAGTGAAAGCAAGAGATATACTTGGTATCGTTTCAATCCTCTGAAGTTGGCGCCCTCGGGATCTCAAACCTGGGTCCTGCGCATTCCAGTTAAATACTCTAACCCCTGCATCATCGCCTGTTCAGGCTGTGAACATTTTATTTTTTTACTTTTTCTGAATTTTATTTCGTATCGTGTTTCTCAGTATGGGTGGAAAAGCTGTGTATTTTAAGGTTTTCTTGCCCTAAAATATATTCATCACTATATTTTTACATAGGTTTCCTTATGTAGTTTTTATTTTCATTAATTTTAAGGTATTTTGCAACTTGAATTATGATTTTAAGGGGAGGGTTATTTAGGAGTGAATTTTCTGACCTTCAGAAAAAGAATTTTTCATTAATTTCTATTTACTATATTATGTGTAATGACAACAGGAAACATGCTTTATATCATTTCTAACATTAGAGGTAGTTGAAACTTTCTTGAAAGAACATACAGGAATGTCTGTGGTAAATGTTTTCCAAGTGCGCTTCCTTGCTGCCACCTCGTGTGCACTTTGGGAATAACAACTCAGTTCAGTTCACCTGGAAAAATACATCAGTTTTGTGTTGTGAATTATCTATCAATGTTGAAGGCAAGACTAACTAAAGTAAACAATTATAACTTGTAAATATAAGGAATTACTAGTTACAGCTTGCTTCTTCTTTCAACATTCATTGTAGTGAAAGCAAGAGATACACTCATTATCATTTCCATCCTATGAAGTTGGCTGGAACTTGCTCCATAGCACATACAATAACGGTCTCTGTTACATGTGCTTCCCTGTTGACATCTCGTGTGCATCTTGGGAATCACACCTCAGTACAGGTCCAAAGGAATATTTTGTTATAGAGCATTTTCTATAAACGTTGATTCCAATTTGCCGTCTGTCATGTTTTTGTGTATTTTTAGTGGTTTGTTTTCTGAAAATCTCTCGGTTCATCTTGTTTTTTTTTCCTTCCAAACATGCTTTAAAAAGCCTTTGAAAGTGCCCATCATATACCAGGCAGGGTTCTGGGAACTCAGGTCCCTGCACTCAATGACTTCCCATTCTAATCTTTTAAATTTTGTCTTTTGAACTTCTTTTATAAAAATCTACTTCGTGTATTGTAAAATAGGTTGTGATTTGATTTGACAAGTATGTTGAATTTTAACAGTTTTTATTTTAAAAAAATGTATTCTTATTGCAGAAGTAAAAAAAAAATGATGTCAAAAGCAACAACAACAAATTTTCATACAGATATATCTGCTGTTAATATTAAGACATTTTCTTTCTATATTCTTTCTGTACCTATTATATTACTTTATGTATATATACTCAGCTATATTGGGTGTGCGTACATCTGTGTGCATAGATGTGCATAACATATGAGCATATCTCTCTGTGTTTACAGTGTCTGTCATTTGTGGATATCTGTGTACATATGCAAATGATTATTTATTAATTCATTCGGGAAACACTTATTGTATTTCAATTATGTGCCAGGCACTGTGCTCGACACTTTTTGCCTATAGTGAAAGAGACAGACTCACTTTCTGTTTTTATGAATAGTAAACTCTCATGGGGCACTGTGCTAGGAACTCATTTACATTCATTCAATGACTTCCATTTCTACGCTTTTAACTTCTGTCCTTTTAACTGTATTTTTCTGAAGCTGGAAACTAGAGAGACAGTCAGACAGACTCCCGCATGCACCCGACGGAGATCCACTTGGCACACCCACCAGGGGGCAATGTTCTGCCCACCAGGGGCCAATGCTCTGCAAACCCGGGTCCTAGACCTCTTGTGACCAGAGCCACTCTTGTGCCTGGGGCAGAAGCCAAGGAGCCATCTCAAGCGCCCGGGTAATCTTTGCTTTAATGGAGCCACCGCTGCAGGAGTGGAAGGGAGAAACAGAGAGGAAGGAGAGGGGGAGAGGTTGAGAAGCAGGTGGTCGCTTCTCCTGTGTGACGTGGCCGGGAATCAAACCCAGGACGACAGGAAGCGAGGCCGACAATCTATCATTGTGCCAACCAGCCAGGGCTTAACTTCTTTAAATACATCAACTTCGTGTATTGTAAAATAAGATGCGTTTTGATTTGAAAAGTATGTTAAATTTCAACATATTTTTTATTATAAAATATGTATTCTTATTGCAGAATTGCAAGAAAAATGATCTTTTAAACAACAACATATGATACAGATATATCAACTGTTAATATTATGACATTTTCTTTTCCTATTCTTTGTGTACTTCTTATATTTCTCTATGTATATATACTCAGGTACATTGGGTTTGTGTACATCTGTGTGCATAGATGTGCATTGCACATGAGCATATCTCTCTGTGTCCACAGTGTCTGTCATTTGTGGATATCTGTGTACGTATGCAAATGATTATTTGTTCATTCATTCATTCAAGAAACACTTACTGTATTTCTATTATATGCAAGGAATTGTGCTCAAAACTGTCTGTTTATAGGAAATGAGACAGACTAAATTTCTGTCTTTATGAATACTACACTATCATGGGGTCGACAGATAGAAAAAAATATATACATAAATAAAAAAATCGTAAGTTTAAGAAGCACTGAATTTGGTAGTGCAATATTTTTGCTGTCAGTTATGATTTATTGTGGCGAGGTTCAGTGTATTATTTTCTCAGAAGACAGAGCTGAGACGTCAGTCTCAGTTTTTCAGCAATGCATGTTCTCAGGTATAAAACTGAGAAAATATAGAAGTTATGAAACAAAGACCCTGGGAGGTGTTCTGTGAGCAATAGATCCTAGCTTTTATGTGGTGGACAAAGCTCAGATAAGTTCTAATGTCCAAAGAATAGGAGGTCTCTCAGTCTGGACTACTTCCAAGGCACAAGAGAAAGTGCATGTTAGGAAAAGGGTCACTTTGTACTAAGCAAACAGAAATAGTTATTATGCCCCTGAAATCCAAGAGTAAAGAGAAGTCTTCTGGTGCTGTCACCACAACAGATTAGATTATCATTTTATTTTTTAATTACCTCTGGTTTTCTCTAGAAAATTTTCTCCCCAAAAGACAATGGCTTGCTCTCACCAGATAGCTCAGTAGTTAAAGCATCACTCCCATACACTAATGTCATAGGTTTGCTCCTGGGTCAAGGCATATACAGAAACAGATTGATGTTTCTGACTATATATCTGTCTTTTTACCCTTTATATTGCTTCTAAAATAAATAAACAAATAAAATAAAAAATGACAATGGCTTATTTGTTGTTGTTTTTGCAGCTTAAATTGCATAGAAGAATGAATTATGTTTTTCAAAATTTCATCCCAGGAGGAAATAAATGATAAGGTTGTAAAGTACCATATTTCCCCATGTATAAGAAGCCTCCCTGTATAAGATGCATCTTAATTTTGGGGCACAAATTGTGAGAAAATGATAACAAATGCCAATAAACGGGAAATGCAAGTAAAGAAATACTACAACCACTGTATCAGATGCACCAAGTTTTCTAACCACACATTTTTGAAAAGATATGAGTCTTATACATGGGGGAATATGGTATACACTTTCCAAATGTATCTGTGAACATATCGTTTTTCTTTTTTTTTTTTTTTTTACAGAGACAGGGAGAGAGTCAGAGAGAGAGTTAGATAGGGACAGACAGACAGAAATGGAGAAAGTGTTTATTATGTGCCAGGACACAGATCAATCATCAGTTTTTTGTTGTGACCCCTTACATGTTCATTGACTCCTGTCTCATATGTGACTTGACCAGTGGGCTACAACTGATTGAGTGACCAATTGCTTGAGCCATTGACCTTGGGCTTAAGCTGGTGAGATTTGCTCAGATCATATGAGCTCATGGTCAAGCTGGCGCCCTTGGGATCTCAAACCTGTGTCCTCCGCATTCCAGTCAAATGCTCTAACCACTGCGGTATTGCCTGCTCAGGCTGTGAGCATTTTATTTTTACTTTCTCTGGATTTTATTTAGTATTCTGGTTCTTAATATAGGTGGAAAGGCTGTGTATTTTTAGGTTTTCTTGCCATAAAATATATTCATCACTACCTTTTTCCATAGATTTTCTTTTGTAGTTCATAGTTTCATTAATTTTAAGGTGTTTTACAACTTGAATTGTGATTCTGAGGGGGGGTTTATCTAGGAGTGAATTTCTTTACCTTCAAAAAAGGGATTTTTAGTTAATTTCTATTACTGTTTACTATTTTTAGTGTAATGACAACAATAAACATGCTTTATATCATTTCTAATGTTAGAGGTAGTGGAAACTTGCTTGAAAGAACATACAGGATTATCTGCGGTAACTGTTTTCCAGGTGTGCTTCCCTGCTGCCACCTCTTCTGCACCTTGGGAATAACAGCTCAGATCAGTTCACCTAGAAAAATATATCAGTTGTGTGTTGTGCATTATCTATCAATGTTCAATCCAAGGCTATCTAAAAGAAACTTTTATAACTTGTAAATATAAGGAATTTCTAGTTAGTGCTTGCTACTTCTTTCAACGTTAATTGTAGTGATATACTTAAACTTAGTATCATTTCAATCCTCTGAAGTTGGCGGGAATTTGCTCCATAGCACATACAGTAATGGTCTCTGTTACATGTGTTTCTCTGCTGCCACCTCGTGTGCATTTTGAAAATCACGTCTCAGTACAGGTCCAAAGAAATAGTTTGGTAGAGAGCATTGTCTATAAACTTTGATTCCAATTTGCCTTTTCTGGAAAGATTTTATATATCCTTAGTGGTTTGTTTTCTGAAAATCTCTTGGTTCATCTTGTTTTTCTCCTTCCCTTCCAGCTATGTTTTCATAAAGATTTTGAAAGTGCCCATCATATATCAGGCAATGTGCTAGGAACTCATGTCTGGCACTCAATGACTTCCATTTCTACGCTTTAACCTCTGTCTTTTTAACTTTTTTTGTATTTTTATGAAGCTAATAACAGGGAGAGACAGTCAGACAGACTCTCACATGCACCCGACCGATATCCACTCAGTCCGCCCACCAAGGGGGATGGTCTGCCCACCAGGGTTTGATGCTCTGCACCCCCGGGTTGTCACCCTGTTGGGACCAGAGCCACTCTAGCGCTTTGGGCAGAAGCCAAGGAGCAATCCCAAGTGCCCTGGTTATCTTTGCTAAAATGGTGCCTTGGCTGAAGGAGGGGTAGAGAGAGACAGAGAGGAAGGAAAGGGGGAGTGGTGGAGAAGCAGATGGGCGTTTCTCCTGTGTGCCCTGGCCAGGAATAAAACCCGGGATTTCTGCACACGAGGCTGACACTCTACCACTGAGCGAACCAGCCAGGGCTTAACTTCTTTTATATGTATCTACTTCGTGTATTGTAAAATAGAATGTGCTTTGATTTGACAAGTATGTTGAATTTTAACAGATTTTTCATTATATAAAATGTATTCTTATTGCAGTAGTGTACAAAAAATGATCTCAAAAACAACCACAACTAATTTTTATACAGATATATCTACAGTTAATATTAGGACATTTTCTTCCCATATTCTTTTTGTACCTATTTTATTTCTTTATGTATATATACTCAGGTACATTGGGTGTGTGTACATCTGTGTGCATAAATGTGTATTGCACATGAGCATATCTCTCTGTGTCCACAGTGTCTGTTATTTGTGGATATCTGTGGATGTATGCAAAAAACTATGTATTCATTCATTCTGGAAACATTTATTGTATTTCTATTATGTGCCAGGCTCTATGCTCGACATTGTTTGCCTAGAGTGAATATGTCAGACTCACTCTATGTCTTTATAAATACTACACTGTCATGGCATAAACAGAAAAAATATATATACATAAATAAAATAATCATAAATTAAACAAGCACTGAATTTGGTAGTGCTATATCTTTGGTGTCAGTTATGACTTATTGAGGCATGTTTCAGTATATCAGTTTTTCAGAAGGCAGAGCTGAGCTCGGTTTTTCAGCAATGCATGTTCTCAGATATAAAACTGAGAAAATATAAAAGTTATGAAACAAAGACCCTGGGAGGTGTTCTGTGAGCAAAAGAACCTAGCTTGTATGTGGTGACCAATGCTCAGAAAAATTTGATGACCAAAGCTTAAGACGTCTCTCAGTCTGGACTGCTGCCACGGCACAAGAGAAAGTGCATGTTAGGAGAGGGGTCACTTTTTGCTAAGCAATTAGAAATACTGATTATGCCCCTGAATTTCAAGAGCAAAAAATTCTTCTAGTGTTGTCACCACAGCAGACTAGATTATCATTTTATTATTTAATTACCTCTGGTTTTCTCTAGAAAGTTTTTTCCCAAAAGACAATGGTTTGCTCTCACCAGATAGCTCAGTAGTTAAAGCAAAACACCCATACGCGAATGTCATTGGTTTGCTCTTGGGTCAAGGCATATACAAAAACAGATTGATGTTTCTGACTAGCTGTCTGTCTTTTTCCCCCTTTATCTTGTCTCTAAAATAAATAAATAAATAAAAGAAAAAATGACAATGGCTTTTTTGTTGTTTTTGCAGCTTAAATTGCATTGAAGAATGAATTATGTTTTTCAAAATCTCAATCCAATAGGAAATAAATGGTAAGTTTGTAAAGTACCATATTTCCCCATGTATAAGAAGCCTCCCTGAGTAAGACGCACCTTAATTTTGGGGCACAAATTGTACAAAAATAATAACAAATGCCAATAAATGGGAAATGCAAGTAAAATAATTCTACAACCACTGTATAAAACACACCAATATTTTTAACCCCACATTTTTGAAAAGATCTGAGTCTTATACATGGGGAAATATGGTATACACTCTCCAAATGTCTCTGTGAACATTTTGTTTTTCTTTTTCTTTTTTTATTGCAGAGACAAAGAGAGAGTCAGAGAGAGGGATAGATAGGGACAGACAGACAGAAATGGAGAAAGTGTTTATAATGTGCTAGGACACAGATCAATCATCAGTTTTTCTTTGTGACTCCTGAGGTTTTCTTTGACTCCTGTCTCATATGTGCCTTGACCAGGGAGCTACAGCTTGTCCAGTGACAGCTTGCTCCAACCAGCGATGTTGGGCTCAAGATGGTGAGCTTTGTCTAAACCACAGGAGCCCTCGCTCAAGCTGGCGCCCTTGGGATCTCAAACCTGGGTCCTGCGCATTCCAGTTAAATACTTTAATCTTTTCTTTTTCTGGATTTTATTTAGTATCCAGTTTCTTAGTATGGATGGAAAGGCGGTGTATTTTAAGGTTTTCTTGCCCTAAAATATATTCTTCACTACATTTTTTCATAGGTTTCCTTATGTATTCTTTATTTCCATTAATTGTAATGTATTTTGTAACTGGAATTGTGATTTTAAGGGGATGGTATTTTAGGAGTGAATTTCCTTACCTTCAAAGAGGGGCTTTTTCATTTATTTCTATTACTGTTTACTATATTATGTGTAATGACAACAGAAAACATGCTTTATATCATTTTTTACATTAGACGTAGTTGAAACTTGCTTGAAAGAACATACAAAAAGATCTGTGGGAAATGTTTTTCAAGTGCGCTTCCCTGCTGCCACCTTGTGTGCTCCTTGGGAATAACAGCTCAGAGCTGATCACCTAGAAAAATACAGCAGTTGGGTGTTGTGCGTTATCTATCAATGTGGAATCCAAGGCTATCCAGAAGATACTTTTATAACTTGTAAATATAAAAGAGTTCTAGTTACTGTTTGCTACCTGTTTCAACATTAACTGTAGTGAAAGAAAGAGATATACTTGATATCATTTCAGTCCTCTGAAGTTGACTGGAAATTGCTCCATACCACATACAATAATGGTCTCTGTTACATGTGCTTCTCTGCTGCCACCTCGTTTGCATCTTGGGAGTCATGGTTCAATACAAGTCTAAAGGAAAATTTTGGTATGTAAGATGGTCTACAACCGTTCATTCCAATTAACTGGTTCTGTGAAATTTTTATGTATCCTTAGTGGGTTTTTTTCGGGAATCTACCATTTCATTTTGTTATTCTTCTTTCCTTTTAGCTATGCTTTCATAAAGCCTTTGAAAGTGCCCGTCATATACAAGGCACTGTGCTAAGAACTCATTTCCCTGCACTCAGTAACTTCCCATTCTACTATTTTTACATCTATCTTTTTATCTACTGTCATTTAAATCTACTAAATGTATTCTAAAATATGATGTGCTTTGATTTGACATGTATATTGAATTTAAACAGATTTTATTATATAAATGGTATTCTTATTGCAGAAGTGCAAAAAACTGATAAGAAAAACAAAACAACAAATTTTCATACATAGATAACAGCTGTTAACTTTATGCCATTTTCTCTTTATATTCTTTGTGTACCAATTATATTTCTCTATGTATATGTACTCATGTACTTTGGGAGCATGTACCCAAAGTGTGCATAGATGTGCATTGCACATAAGCATACCTATCTGTTTCAATAGTGTCTGTCCTTTGTGGATATCTGTGTACGTATGCAAATGACTATTCACTTTTTCGGTAAAAACTTATTGAATTTTTTTATATGCCAGGCACTGTGCTCGACACTGGTTTCTTATAGTGAATGAGACAGACTCACTTTCTGTCATTATGCATATTACCCTGTCATGGAGTAGACAGAAGAAGGAAAAATATACATAAAAAAATTAAAGTTGTGACAAACACTGTATTTGGGAGTGCAATAACTATGGTCCCATTTGTGATTGATTGTGGCAAGGTTAAGTATATCAGTTTCTCAGAAGGCAGAGCTGAGACATAAGTCTCAGTTCTTCACCAATCCTTGATATCATCTATAAAACTGAGAAAATTTACAAGTGATAAAACAATGAACCTGGGAGGTGTTCTGTGACCAAAATCCTAACTTGTAAGTGCTGACCCAGGCTCAGATAAATTCTGAAAACCAAAGCTTAGGAGGTTTCTCAGTCTGGACTGCTCCCATGGCACAAGAAAAATTGCATGTTAGGAAAGGTATCAATGTGTGCTCTACAATCAGAAATACTGTTTATCACTGTTTATGCCCTTGATTATCAAGAGCATAGAAAAGTCTTCTGTTGCTGTCACCTCAGCAAAATAGATTATTATTTTATTTTTTAATTGCCTCTGGTTTTCTCTAGTAATTTTGTCCCCCTAGAGAGAATGGCTTGCTTACACCATAGAATTCAGTAGTTAGAGCATTTCACCCATATAATAATCTCATAGGTTTGGTCCTGTTTCAAGGCACATAGAGAAACAGATTGATGTTTCTGTCTATCTGTCTGTTTCTCCCCCACTTCCTTCTTCTACCATTAATAATTAAATAAAAGAAAGGATGACAATGGATTTTTTTTGTTGATTTTGCAGCTTAAATTGCATAGAGGAATTAATTATGTTTTTTAAAATCTCACCACAAGAAAAAATAGGTAGTATGGTTGTAAAGTACCATATTTCCCCATACATAACCTGTCTCCCTGTAGAAGACACACCTTCATTTTGGGGCACATAATTTGAGGAAATGATAACAAATGGGAAGAAACAGGAAATGCTAGTAAAAAATCCTACAACCACTGTATAAGATGTACCCTGTTTTCAAACCGCACATTTTTCAAAAAAGATGAGTCTTAAACTAGGGAAAATATGGTATACACCCGCCGAATGTCTCTGTGAACATTTGATTTCTTTCTTTCTTTCTTTCTTTCTTTCTTTCTTTCTTTCTTTCTTTCTTTCTTTCTTTCTTTTTTTTTTTTTTTTACAGAGACAGGGAGAGAGTCAGAGAGAGGGATATAGAGGGACATACAGCCAGGAACATAAAGAGTTTTTTTTTTATTATGTGCCAGGTCAGAGATCAATCATCAGTTATTTGTTGTGTCAACTTAGTTGTTCCTTTACTGCTTTCTCATTGTACCTTGACCAGGGAACTACAGCTACCGAGTGACCTCTTTATCGAGTAGTGAGCTCATTGGGCTAAAGCTGGTGAGCTTTGCTTAAACCAGATAATCCCAGGCTTAACCTGGCGACCTTGGGATTTCAAATCTGGGTCCTCCGCATTCCAGTCAAATGCTCTATCCACTGCGCCACCACCTTCTCAGGCTGTGACAAGTTTTTTCTTTTACTTTCTCTGGATTTTGTTTAGTGTCCTGTTTCATAGTATTGGTGGAAAGGCTTTGTATTTTAAGGTTTTTTTGCACTAAAATATATTCATCACAACATTTTTCCATAGGTTTTCTTATGTAGTTTTTCTTTCCATTAAGTTTAAAGTATTTTGTAACTTGAATTTTGATTTTGAGCAGGGGTTATTTAGGACTGAATTTCTTAACTTAAAATTTTTCAGTTAGTTTTTAATTTTGATTTCTATAGTACGTGTAATGACAACAAGAAACATGCTTTATATGATTTTAAAGGTTTGAGGTAGTTGAAACTTCCTAGAAAGAATATGCAGAATTGGCTGTGAAAAATGTTTTCCAAATACGCTTCTCTGCTGCCACCTCGTGTTCAACTTGGGAATAACTGCTCAGAGCAGTTCACCTGGAAAAATACAAAAGTTGGGTGCTGTGCGTTATCTATCAATGCTGAATCCAAGACTATTTAGAAGATAATTTATAGTTTGTAAATATAAGGAATTTCTAGTTACTGTTTGCTACTTGTTTCAACATTAACTCTAGTGAAAGTAATAGACATACCTGATATAATTTCAATCCTCTGAAGTTGGCTGAAACTTACTGCATAGCACATACAATAATGGTTGCTCGTACATGTGCTTCTCTGTTGCCACCTCGTGTGCATCTTGGGAATCATGCCTTAGTACAGATCCACAGCTTAGGAATGGTAGTGCAGATTGTCTAAAAATGTTGAATCCAAATTGCCATTTCTGTAAATCTTTTGTGTATTCTTAGTGATTTGATTTCTGGGAATTTATCAGTTCATCTTGTTTTTTTTCTTTCCTTCCAGCAATGCTTTCATAAGATCTTTCAATGTGCCCATCATATACCAGGCACTGTGCTAGGAACTACATCAGTAGTTGCTGCACTGAATGTCTTCCCATTCTACTATTTTTACTTCTGTCTTTTGAACTCCTTTATTTAAATCTTCTTAATGTATTGTAAAATAGGATGTGCTTTGATTTGACAAGTACATTAAATTTAACTACGTTTTTATTTTATTTTACTATATTTATTTTTTTTGTATTTTTCTGAAGCTGGAAACGAGGAGAGACAGTCAGACAGACTCCCGCATGTGCCTGACCGGGATCCACCTGGCAAGCCCTCCAGGGGCAATGCTCTGCCCACCAGGGGGCGATCCTCTGCCCCTCCGGGGTGTCGCTCTGCTGTGACCAGAGGCACTCTAGTGTAGTTCCCCCACATGCCAGGCCGAAGTTCTACCACTGAGACAATCGGCCAAGGCCTAACTAATTTTTTATTATAAAAACTGTATTCTTATTGCCAGTGCAAAAAAAATTATAAGAAAAGGAAACAACAAATTTTCATACAGACATATCTACTGTTAATATTATGACATTATCTTTCAATATTCTTAGTGTACCTATTATATTTCTCTATCTACACATTCTAAGGTACATTGCGTGTGCATACATCTGTGTGCATAGATATGCATTGCACATGAGCATATCTCTCTATGTCCACAGTGTCTATCATTTGTGGATACCTGTGTATGCATGCAAATTACTATTTATACTTTCATTCATTAAAAAAATATTGTATTTCTATTATGTGCCAGGCACTGTGCTCGACACTGGTTGCCTATAGTGAAAGAGACAGAATAACTTTCTGTCTCTATGAATAATAGACTGTCATGCTGCAAACAAAAGAAGAAAAATATACATAAATAAAATAATTATAAGTTGTAAGAAGCACTGGATATTGTAGTGCAATGTCTTGTTCCCAGGTTTCATTGATCGAGGTGATATTCAGTATATCAGTTTATCGAAAGGCAGAGCTGAGACATAAGTCTCACTTCTTCAGCAATGCATGTTCTCAGCTATAAAACTGAGAAAATTCTCAAGCGCTGAAATAAAGTCCCTGGGAGGTTTTGTGTTACCAAAAGAACCTGGCTTGTAAGTGGTGACCCAGGCTCAGATAAATTCTGATGTCCAAAGCTTAGGAGGTCTCTCAGTCTGGTCTGCTGCAACAGCACAAGAAAAAAGTGCATGTTAGGAAAGAAGTCACACCGTGGTAAACAATCAGAAATATTGTTTATGCCCCTGACTATCAAGAGCAAAGAACAGTCTTCTCGTGTTGTACAAACAGCAGCATAGATTATTATTTTCCTTTTTAATTACCTCAGGTTTCTTTAGTAGTTATTTCCCCCTAAAGACAATGGCTTGCTATTATCAGAGAGCTGAGTAGATAGAGCATCACACCCACACACTAATGTCATAGGTTTGGATCTGGGTCTAGGCACATAGAAAAACACATTGACATTTCTGACTATCTCTCTGTCTGTTTATCCCCCTCTTCCTCCCTCTAACATTAAAAAGTAAATGAAAGAAAAATGACAATGTCTCTTTTTTGTTGTTTTTGCAGCTTAAATTGCTAAGAGGAATGAATTATGTTTTTCAAAATCTTACCCCAAAATGAAATAAGTGGTAAGGTTGTAAATACCATATTTCCTCATGTAAAGTAGCCTCCCTGTATAAGAACCACCTTAATTTTGGGGCACAAAATTTGAGAAAATGATAACAAATGCGAAGAAACAGGAAATGCAAGTAAAAATTCAACAACCACCATATAAGACGCACCCAGTTTTCAAACCCCACATTTTAAAAATGATGAGTTTTATAAATAGGAAAATATGGATAGAACCTTTAAATGTCTCTGTGAACATTTCCTTCTTTCTATTTTCTTTCTTTTTTACAGAGACATAGAGAAAGTCAGAAAGAAGGATAGATAGGAACAGACAGACAGAAATGGAGAAAGTTTTTATTATGTGCCATGTCACAGATCAATCATCAGTTTTTCGTTGGAACACCTTAGTTGTTCATTGAATGCTCTCTCATATGTGCCTTGACCAAGGGGCTACAGCTGACCGAGTGATCCCTTGCTCGAGCCAGTGACCTTGGGCTCAGCTCTTGAGCTTTGCAAAAACAAGATGAGCCCACACTCAAGCTGGCAACTTGGTATCTCAAAACTGGGTACTGCGCATTCCAGTCAAATGCTCTACCCACTGTGCCACTGCCTTGTCACTCTGTGAACATTTTTTTTTACATTCCCTGGATTTTATTTAGTATCCTGGTTCTTAGTATGGGTGGAAAGACCATGTATTTTATGGACTTTTTCCCCTAAAATATATTCACCACTACAATTTTCCATAGATTTTTTTATGTAGTCTTTATTTTCATTAATTTTAAAGTATTTTGTAACTTGAATTGTGAGTTTGAGGGAGGGGTTATTTAGGATTGAATTTCTTAACTTACAAAAGAAAGGGTTTAGGCCCTGGCAGGTTGGCTCAGTAGTAGAGCATCAGCCTGACATGCAGAAGTCCTGGGTTTGATTCCCGGGCAGGGCACACATGAGAAACGCCCATATGCTTCTCCACTCCTCCTCCTCTCCTTTCTCTCTGTCTCTCCCTTCCCCTCCCGCAGCCAAGGCTCCAATGAAGCAAAGATGGCCCAGGCACAGGAGATGTCTCCTTGGCCTCTGCCCCAGGTGCTAGTGTGGCTCTGGTTGCAACAGAGTGATGCAACGGAGGGGCAGAGCATCGCCCCCTGGTGGGCAGAGAGTCGCTCCCGTGTGGGCATGCCAGGTGGATAGTGGTTGGGTGCATGTGGCAGTCTGTCTGACTCTCTCTCCTTGTTTCCAGCTGCAGAAAAATTAAAAAAAATATATATATATAATATAAAAAAGAGAAAAAAAATAAAAAAGAAAGGGTTTTTTGTTAGTTTCTATGAATGATTACTAGAATAAGTATAATGACAACAAGAAACATGCTTTATATGATTTCAAAGGTTGGAGGTAGTTAAAACTTGCTTGAATGAATATACAGGAATGTCTGTGATAAATGTTTCCCAAGTGCGCTACTCTGCTGCCACCTCGTGTGAACCTTGGGAATAATAGCTCAGAGCAGTTCACCTTGAAAAATACAGCAGTTGAGTGTTGTGCGTTATCTATCAACGTTGAATCCAAAACTATCTAGAAGATACTTTTATAACTTGTAAATATAAGAGAGTTCTAGTTAACGTTTGCTACCTGTTTCAACATTAACTGTAGTGTAAGCAAGAAATATACTTGATATTATTTCAATCCTCTGAAGTTGGCTGGGACCTGCTGCATAGCACATACAATAATGGTCTCTGTTTCATGTGCTTCTCTGCTGCCACCTCGTGTGCATGTTGGGAATCACGCCTCAGTACAGATCCAAAGGAAAGAAATGGTAGAGCGGATTGTCTACAAACGTGGATTCCAATTTGCCTTTTCTGTAATGTTTTTTGTTTATTCTTTGTGGGGTTTTTTCTGGGAGTATATCGCTTCATCTTGTTTTTCTTCTTTCCTTCCAGCCATGCTTTCATAAAGCCTTTGAAAGTGTCCATCATATACCAGGCAATGTGCTAAGAAGTCATGTCTCTGCACTCAGTCCCTTCCCATTCTACTATTTTTACATCTGTCTTTGGAACTTCTTTCATTTAAATCTACTTAATGTATAGTAAAACATGATGTGCTTTGATTTGACAAGTATATATAATTTTAACACCTTTTTTATTATAAAAATGGTACTCTTATAGCAGAAGTATAAAAAAATGATAACAAAAATTTTTTATACATAGATATCAACTGTTAATGTTATGTCATTTTCTTTCAATATTATTCGTGTACCAATTATATTTCTCTATGTATATGTACTCAAGTTCATTGGGTGAGTGTACCCAATGTGTGCATTAATGTGCATTGCACATGAGCATACCTTTCTGTTTCAATAGTGTCTGTCATTTGTGGATATTTGTGAAAGTATGCAAATGAATATTTATTCACTCTTCCAGTAAAAACATTGAATTTTTATTATATGCCAGGCACTGTGCTCAGCACTTGTTGCCAATAGTGAATGAGACAGACTCACTTTCCATCTTTATGGATATTACACTGTCATGGAGTAGAAAGAGAAAGGAAAATATACATAAAAAATTATAAGTTGTGACAAACACTGGAGTTGGTAGTGGAGTTGATCCCAGTTGTGATTGATCGTGGCATAGTTAAGTATATCAGTTTCTCAGAAGACAGAGCTGAGACATAAGTCTCGGTTCTTCAGGAATGCGTAATCTCAGCTATGAAACTGAGAAAATTTACAAGTGATGCAACAAATATCCTGGGAGGTGTTCTGTGACCTAAAGAACCTAACTTGTAAGTGCTGAACCAGGCTCAGATAAATTCTGAAAACCAAAGCTTAGGAGGTTTCTCAGTCTGGACTGCTGCCACGACGCAAGAAAAAGTGCATGTTAGGAAAGGTGTCAATTAGTGCTCAACAATCAGAAATACTGTTTATGCCCCTGACTGTCAAGAGCATATAAAAGTCTTCTAGTTTTGTCAACACAGAAGACTCGATTATTATTTTATTACTTAATTGCCTCAGGTTTTCTCAAGTAATTTTGTCCCTCAAGAGACAATGACTTGCTTACACCAGAGAGGTCAGTAGTTAGAGCATCACACCCAAACAGTAATATCATAGGTTTTGTCCTGTTTAAGGCACATACATAAACAGATTGATGTTTCTGACTGTATGTCTTTTTCCCCCCAATGCCTCCCTCTAACATTAATAATTAAATAAAACAAAAAAATGACAATGGCTATTTTTTTGCTGTTTTTGCAGCTTAAATTGCATAGAGGAATGAATTATGTTTTTCAAAATCTCACCACAAGAGGAAATAGGTAGTAAGTTTGTAAAGTACCATATTTCCCCATGCATAATATGCCTCCCTGTAGAAGACGCACCATCATTTTTGAGCACAAAATTTGAGAAAATGATAACAACTGCAAAGAAACAGGAAATGCAAGTAAAAAATACTACAACCACTGTATAAGGCAAACCCTGTTTTCATACCCCACATTTTTCAAAAAAGTTGAGTCTTAAACGAGGACAAATATGCAATACAGCCACTGAATGTCTCTGTGAACCTTTTATTTTATTCTTATCTTTTTTTTTACAGAGAGAGTGAGAGAGTCAGAGAGACAGATAGATAGAAACACACGGACAGGAATGTAAAGAGTTTTTTATATTCTGTGGCAGATCAAAGATCAATCATCAGTTTTTTGTTGTGACACCTTAGTTATTCATTGACTTCTGTCTTATATGTGCCCTGACCACGGGGCTACAGCTGATCGAGTGACCCCTGGCTCGAGTCAGTGACATTGAGCTCAAGCTGGTGAGCTTTGCTCAAACCGCATGATCCCATGCTCAAGCTGGCACCCTTGGGATTTCAAATCTGGGTCCTACGCATTCAAGTCAAATGCTGTAACCACTGCACCATTGCCTGCTCAGGCTGTGAACATTTTTTTCTTTACTTTCTCTGGATTTTATTTAGTATCCTGTTTCTTACTATTGGTGAAAAGTCTGTGTATTTTAAGGTTTTCTTGCCCAAAAATATTTTCATCATTACATTTTTTCAATAGGTTTTCTTATGTAGATTTATTTCCATTAATTTTAAGGTATTTTGTAAATTGAATTGTGATTTTGAAGGGGGGGTTATTTAGGAGTTAATTTTCTTACCTTAAAAAAAGAGATTTTTAGTTAATTTCTATTACTGTTTACCATATTAAGAGTAATGACAACAAGAAACAAGCTTTATATCATTTCTAAGGTTAGAGGTAGTTGAAACTTGCTTGAAAGAACATACAGGATTATATGTGGTAAATATTTTCGAAGTGCGCATTTCTGCTGCCACCTCGTGTGCACCTTGAGAATTACAGCTCAGATCAGTTCACCTGGAAAAATACATCAGTTGTCTGCTGTGCCTTATCTATCAGTGTTGAATCCAAGGCTATCCTAAAGAAACTTTTATAATTTGTAAATATAAGGAATTTGTAGTTACTGATTGCTAATTTTTCAATGTTAACTGTAGTAAAAAAAAAAGAGATATACTTGGTATCATTTCAATACTCTGAAGTTTTCTGGAACTTGCTCCTTAGCACATACAATAATAGTCTCTGTTCCATGTACTTCTCTTATGACACCACGTGTGCATCTTGTAAATCAAACCGCAGTACAGGTCCAAAGAAAAAGTTTGGTAGAAAAGATTGTCTATAAATGGTGATGCCAATATGCCATTTTTGTTTACACTTAGTGCTTTGGTTTCTGAAAACCTATCGGTTTATCTTGTTTTCCTTCTTTTCTTCCAGCCACACTTATATATAGCATTTTAAAGTGTCCATCAAATACCAGGCACTGTGCTAGGAACTCATGTCCCTGCACAAAATGACTTCCCATTCTGCTCTTTGAACTACTGTCTTTTTAACTTTTTTATATAAATCTACTTAGTGTATTTTAACATGGAATGTGCTTTGATATGACAAGTGTGTTGAATTTCAACAGCTTATTTATTGTAAAAAAAAGTATCTTTATTGCAGAAGAGCAAGAAAAATGATCCCAAACACAACAACAACAAATTTTCATACAGATATAACTACTGTTAATATTAGGACATTTTCTTTCCATATTCTTTTTGTACTTATTATATTTCTGTATGTATATATACTCAGGTACATTGGGTGTGTGTACATCCGTGTGCATAAATTTGCATTGCACATGAGCATAACTCTCTGTGTCAACAGTGTCTGTCATTTGTGGATATCTGTGTACATATGTAAATGACTATTTATTTGTTCACTCAGGAAAAACTTATTGTATTTGATTAATTGCCAGGGACTGTGCTCCAAACTGGTTGCCTATAGTGAATGAGACAGACTCACTTTCTGTCTTTATAAATACTACAATGTAATGGGGTAGACAGAAAGAGAAAAATATACAGAAATAAAATAAACATAAGTTTAACAAGCACTTATATTGGTAGTGCAATATCTTTGGTGTCAGCTATGATTTATTGTGGTGAGGTTCAGTATATCAGTTTTTCAGAAGGCAGAGCTGAGACATACGTCTAGGGTTTTGAGCAATGCGTGTTCTCAGGTATAAAACGGAGAAAATATAGAAGTAATGAAAAAAAGACACTGGGAGGTGTTCTGTGAGCAAAAGAACCTAGATTCGTTGTAATGACCAATGCTCAGTTAAATTAATGATGTCCAAAGCTGAGAAGGTCTCTCAGTCTGGATTGCTGCCATGGCACAAGAGAAAGTGCATGTTAGGAAAGGGGTCACTTTGTGCTAAACAATTTGAAATACTGATTATGCCCTTGAATTTCAAGAACAAATAAAAGTCTTCTGGTGTTTGCACCACAACAGACTAGATTATCATTTTATTTTTTTATTACCTCTGGTTTTCTCTAGTAAATTTATTCACCAAAAGACAATGGCTTGCTGTCACCAGAAAGCTCAGTAGTTAAAGCTTCACACCCATATGCTAATATCATAGGTTTGCTCCTGCGTCAAGGCACATACAAAAACAGATTGATGTTTCTGACTGTCTGTCTGTACTTCCCCCCTTTATTCTGCCTCTAACATGAATAAATATATAAAAGAAAATATGAGAATGGCTTTTTTGTTGTTGTTTTTGCAGCTTAAATTGCATAGAAAAATGAATTATGTTTTACAAAATCTCACCCCAAGAGCAAATAAATGGTAACTTTGTAAAGTACCATATTTCCCCATGTATAAGAAGCTTCCCTGTATAAGATGCACCTTATTTGGGGGGCTCAAAGTTTGAGTAAATGATAGCAAATGTGAATAATCGAGAAATGAAAGTAAAAAATTCTACAAACACTGTATAAGACGCACCCAGTTTTCTAACCCCACATTTTTCAAAAAAGATGAGTCTGATTCATGGGAAAATATGATATATACCCAACAAATATCTCTGTGAATATTTTTTCTTTTTTTTTCCAGAGACAGGGAGAGAGTCAGTGGGAGGGATAGATAGGGAGAGACAGACAGAGAAAGAGATTTCTTATTATGTGCCAGGTAACAGATCAATCATCAGTTTTTGTTGTGAACCCTTACTTGTTCATAGACTCTTGCCTCATATGTGCCTTGACCAAGGGATTATATCTCATAAGTGACAGCTTGCTCTACACAGCGACCTTGGGCTCAAGATGGTGAACTTCATTCAAACGACATGAGCCCGTGCTCAAGATTGCACCCTTGGAATCTCAAAACTGAGTCCACCACATTCCAGTCAATTGCTCTAACCACTGCACCATCGCCTGCTCAGGCTGTGAACATTTTTTCTTTTACTTTCTCTGGATTTTATTTAGTATCCTGGTTCTTAGTACAGGTTTTAAAGGCTCTGTGTTTTAAGGTTTTCTTGCCCTAAAATATATTCATCACTACAATATTCTGTACGTCTCCTTAAGTAGTTTTTTTTCCATTGATTTTAAGGTATTCTGCAACATAAATTTTGATTTTGAGTGGAAAGAGTTTATTTAGGAGTTAATTTCCTTACTTTCAAAAAAGGGATTTTTAGTTAATTTGTACTACTGTTTACTATATTAAGTGTGAGACAACAAGAATCATGCTTTATATCATTTCAAGGGTTAGAAGTAGTTGAAACTTGCTTGAAAGAAAATACAGGATTGTCTGGGGGAAATGCTTTCCAAGTTCACTTCTCTGCTGCCACCTCGTGTTCTCCTTAAGAATAACAGATCAGAGCAGTTCACCTGAAAGAAAACAGCAGTTGGGAGTTGTGCTTTATCTATCAATGTTGAAACCAATACTATTTAGAAGATACTTTTATAACTTGTAAATATAAGGAATTTCCAGTTACTGTTTGCTACTCGTTTCAACGTTAACTCTAGTGAAAGCAATAGACTTATTTGATATAATTTCAATCATCTAAAGTTGGCTAAAACTTGCTGCATAGCACATACAGTAATGGTCTCTGTTACATGTGCTTCTCTGCTGCCACCTCGTTTGCATCTTGGGAATCATGCCTCAGAACAGATCCAAAGGAAAGAAATAGTAGAGAGGATTGTCCACAAACTTTGATTCCAATTTTCCATTTCTGTAAATATTTTGTGTATTCTTAGTGATTTGATTTCTGGGGATCTATCGGTTCAACTTGTTTTTCTTCTTTCCTTCCAGCAATGCTTTCATAAAGCCTTTGAATGTTCCCTTCATATACCAGGCACTTTGCTAAGAGCTCATGTCCCTGCACACAGTCACTTCCCATTCTACTATTTTTACATCTTTCTTTTGAACTTCTTTTATTTAAATCTACTTAATGTATTGTAAATTATGAT
>NW_027095697.1:3768186-3881699 GCF_036850995.1 Saccopteryx leptura | reverse complement strand
ATATGATTTGAGCAAAGCTCACCAGTTTAAGCCCAAGTTCACTGGCTCAAGCAATCAGTCACTTGATCAGTTGTAGCCCCCGAGTCAAGTCACATATGAGACAGCACTCAATGAACATGTAAGGGGTTACAACAAAAAACTGATGATTTATCTGTGACCTGGCACATAATAAAAAATCTGTCCATTTCTGTCTGTCTGTCCTTATCTATTCTCTCTCTGACTCTCTCCATGTTTTTGTAAAAGAAAAAAAAGGAAAAAAAGACATGTTCACAGGGACATTTGGAAGGTGTATACCATATTTCTCCATGTATAAGACTCATCTTTTTTGAAAATTTTGGAATTAGAGAACTGCATGCTTCTTATACAGTGGTTGTAGTATTTTTTACTTGCATTTCCCGTTTATTCGCATTAGTTATCATTTTCCAAAAATATGTGCCCCAAATTAAGTTGCGTCTTTTTTTTTTTTTTTTTTTCATTTTTCTGAAGCTGGAAACAGGGAGAGACAGTCAGACAGACTCCCGCATGCGCCCGACCGGGATCCACCCGGCACGCCCACCAGGGGGCGACGCTCTGCCCACCAGGGGGCGACGCTCTGCCCATCCTGAGCGTCACCATATTGCGACCAGAGCCACTCTAGCGCCTGGGGCAGAGGCCACAGAGCCATCCCCAGCGCCCGGGCCATCTTTGCTCCAATGGAGCCTCGGCTGCGGGAGGGGAAGAGAGAGACAGAGAGGAAAGCGCGGCGGAGGCATGGAGAAGCAAATGGGCGCTTCTCCTGTGTGCCCTGGCCAGGAATCGAACCCGGGTCCTCCGCACGCTAGGCCGACGCTCTACCGCTGAGCCAACCGGCCAGGGCCAGTTGCGTCTTATACAGAGAGGCTTCTTATACATGGGGACTCTGGGATTTGAAGACCTTACCATTTATTTCCTCTTGGGGTGAGATTTTAAAAAACATAACTCATTCTTCTCTGCAATTTAAGCTGCAAAAACAACAGCAAAAAAGCCATTGTCATTTTTCTTTTATTAAGATATTCATGTTAGATGCAGGATAAAGGGGGGAAAATACAGACAGATAGACAGAAACATTAATTTTTTTCTGTATGTGACTTCACCCAGGAGGAAACCTATGACATTAGCGTATGTGTGTGATGCTTTATCTACTGACCTCTCTGATGAGAGCAAGCCTTTGTCTTTCGGGGAAAAATTTTACTAGAGAAAACCAGAGGAAATTAAAAAATAAAATGATAATCTGGTCGCTGTGGTGACCACACCAAAAGACTTTTCTTTACTCTTGAAATTGAGGGGCATTATCACTAATACTAATTGTTTAGACAAAATGAACCCTTTCCTAACATGGACTTTCTCTTGTGCCATGGCAGCAGTCCAGACTAATTGAGCTCCTAAGTTTTCGACATCAGAATTTATCTGAGCATTGGTCACCACATACATCTAGGTGCTTTTCCTCACAGATCACCTCCCAGGGTCTTTGTTTCATAACTTCTATATTTTCTTATTTTATGCCTGAGAATACGCATTGCTAAAAAACCGAGACTTATGCCTTGGCTCTGCCTTCTGAGAAACTGATACACTAAACCTCGCCACAATAAATCATAACTGACACCAAAGATATTGTACTACCAAATTCAGTGCTTGATAACTTATGATTATTTTATTTATGTATATTTTTTTTCTTTCTGTCAACCCATGAGAGTGTAGTATTCATAAAGACAAAAATTGCGTCTGTCTCATTTAATATTGGGAAACAGTGGCAAGCACAGTGTCTGGCACATAACAGAAATACAATAAATAGTTACTGAATGACTAAATAAATATTCATTTGCATACATACACAGATATGCACAAATGACAGACACTGTGGACCCAGAGAGATATGCTCATGTGCAATTCACATCTATGCACACAGATGTAAACACACCCAATATACCAGAATATATATACACAGAGAAATATAAGAGGTACACAAAAAATCTGGGAAAAAATATCCTAATATTAACAGTAGATATATCTGTATGAAAATTTGTTGTTGCTCTTTTTTTGAGATCATATTTCTTGCACTCCTGCAATAAGAATACATTTTTATAATGAAAAAGCTGTTAAAATTCAACATACTTGTCAAATCAAAATACATCCTATTTTCAAATACACGAAGTAGATGTATGTAAAAGAAGATAAGCCCTGGCTGGTTGGCTCATTCATAGAGCGTCGGCCTCGTGTGCAGAAGTCCAGTGTTTGATTTCTGGCCAAGGCATACAGAAGAAGCACCCATCTTCTTCTCAACCCCTCGCCTTCTCCTTCTTCTCTGTCTCTTCCCTCCCCTCCCACAGCCGAGGCACCATTGGAGCAAAGATAACCCTCGCACTGAAGTGGCTTTGGTCTCAACAGGGCTACGACCCCGGGGGTGCAGAGCATCCGCCCAGGTTTGCAGATCTTCACCCCTAGTGGGCGTGCTGAGTGGATCTCTGCCAGTTGCATGCAGGAGTCTGTCTGACTGTCTCTCTCATTTCCAGCTTCAGAAAAATACAGAAAAAAAGAAATAAAAAAGACAGAAGTCAAAGTGTAGAAACGGAAGTCATTGAGTGCACGTACAGGAGTTCCTAGCACAGTGCCTGGTATATGATGGGCACTTTCAAAGGCCTTATGAAAGCTTGGCTGGAAAGAAAAAAGAAAAACAAGATGAACAGAGATTTTCAGAAAACAAAACACTAAGGATACATAAAATCTTTACGGAAACTGCAAATTAGAATCAAAGTTTATAGACAACGCTGTCAACCAAAATATTCCTTTGCACCAGTAATGAGGCATGATTCCAAAGATGCACATGAGGTGTGAGCAGAGAAGCACATGTAACAGAGACCATTATTGTATATGCTATGGAGCAAGTTCCAGCCAACTTCAGAGGATTGAAATGATACCAAGTATATATCTTGCTTTCACTACAATTAACATTGAAAGAACTAGAAAGCAGTAACAAGAATTTTCTTATATTACCAGTTATAAAAGTTTCTTTTAGATAGCCTTGGATTCAACATTGATAGATAATGCACAACACACAACTGATGTATTTTTCCAGGTGAAATCATCTGAGCTGTTATTTCAAAGGTGCACACGGGGTTGAGGCAGGGAAGCACTTGGAAAACATTTTCCACAGATAATCCTGTATGTTCTTTCAAGGAAATTTCCACTACCTCTAACCTTAGAAATGATATAAAACATGTTTCTTGTTGTCATTACACTTCATATAGTAAGCAGTAATAGAAATTAACCAAAAATTCCATTTTTTGATGGTAAGGAAATTATTCCTAAATAACACCCCCCCTCAAAATCACAATTCAAGTTGGAAAATAACTTAATATTATTGGAAATAAAAACTACAAGAAGAAACCTATTGAAAAATGTAGTGATGAATATATTTTATGGCAAGAAAACCTTAAAATACACAGCCTTTCTTCCTATATTAAGAACCAGAATACTAAATAAAATCCAGAGAAAGTAAAAAAAAACAACTGTTCACAGCCTGAGCGGGGAAGCCACATTTGTTAGAGCATTCCACTGAAATGCAGGAAACCCAGCTTTGAAATTCCAGGGTGGCCAGCTTGACCGAAGGCTCATATGATTTGAGCAAAGCTCACCAGCTTAAGCCCAATGTCACTGGCTCAAGCAATCAGTCACTTGATCAGTTGTAGCCCCCTGAGTCAAGTCACATATGAGACAGGAGTCAATGAACATGTAAGGGGTTACAACGAAAAACTGATGATTTATATGTGACCTGGCACATAATAAAAACTCTGTGTGTTTCTGTCTGTCTGTCCTTATCTATTCTCTTTTTGACTCTCTCACTGTCTCTGTAAAAGAAAAAAAATGAAAAAAATAAATGTTCACAGCGATATTTGGAAGGTCTATACCATATTTTTCCATGTATAAGACTCATCTTTTTTGAAAATTTTGGAATTAGAAAACTGCTTGCATCTTATACAGTGGTTGTAGTATTTTTTACTTGCATTTCCCATTTATTCGCATTAATTATCATTTTCAAAAATATGTGCCCCAAAATAAAGGTGCATCTTATACAGAGAGGCTTCTTATACATGGGGGACTCTGGGACTTTTAGACCTTACCATTTACTTCCACTTGGGGTGAGATTTTGAAAAACATAACTCATTCTTCTCTGCAATTTAAGCTGCAAAAGCAACAACAAAAAAGCCATTGTCATTTTTTCTTTTATTTAGTTATTCATGTTAGATGCAGGATAAAGGGAGGGAAGTAAAGACAGATAGTCAGAAACATCAATTTGTTTCTGTATGTGCCTTGATCCAGGAGCAAACCTATGACATTAGCGTATGTGTGTGATGCTTTAACTACTGACCTCTCTGGTGAGAGCAAGCCTTTGTCTTTTGGGAAAAAAATTTACTAGAGAAAACCAGAGGAAATTAAAAAATAAAATGATAATCTGGTCTGCTGTGTTGACCACACCAGAAGACTTTTCTTTACTCTTGAAATTGAGGGGCATAATCACTAATACTAATTGTTTAGACAAAATGAACCCTTTCCTAACATGGACTTTCTCTTGTGCCATGGCAGCAGTCCAGAATAATTGAGCTCCTAAGTTTTCGACATCAGAATTTATCTGAGCATTGGTCACCACATACATCTAGGTACTTTTCCTCACAGATCACCTCCCAGGGTCTTTGTTTCATAACTTCTATATTTTCTTATTTTATGCCTGAGAATACGCATTGCTAAAAAACCGAGACTTATGCCTCGGCTCTGCCTTCTGAGAAACTGATACACTAACCTCGCCACAATAAATCATAACTGACACCAAAGATATTGTACTACCAAATTCAGTGCTTGATAAACTTATGATTATTTTATTTATGTATATATTTTTTCTTTCGGTCAACCCATGAGAGTGTAGTATTCATAAAGACAAAAATTGCGTCTGTCTCATTTAATATTGGCAAACAGTGTCAAGCACAGTGCCTGGCACAAAACAGAAATACAATAAATGTTTCCTGAATGACTAAATAAATATTCATTTGCATACATACACAGATACGCACAAATGACAGACACTGTGGACCCAGAGAGATATGCTCATGTGTAATTCACATCTATGCACACAGATATAAACACACCCTATATACCAGAGTATATATACACAGAGAAATATAAGAGGTACACAAAAAATATGGAAAAATATATCCTAATATTAACAGTAGATATGTTTTTATGAAAATTTGTTGTTGTTCTTGTTTTTGAGATCATTTTTCTTGCACTCCTGCAATAAGAATACATTTTTTATAATGAAAAAGCTGTTAAAATTCAATGTACTTGTCAAATCAATGTACATCCTATTTTAAAATACCCGAAGTAGATGTATGTAACAGAAGTTAAGCCCTGGCTGCTTGGCTCAGTGGTAGAGCATCGTCCACGTGTGCAGAAGTCCAGTGTTTGATTTTTGGCCAAGGCATACAGGAGAAGCGCCCATCTTCTTCTCAACCCCTCACCTTCTCCTTCCTCTCTGTCTCTCCCCTCCCCTCCCAAAGCCCAGGCACCATTTGAGAAAAGATAATCCGGGCGCTGCAGTGGCTCTGGTCGCAACAGGGTACGACCCGGGGGTGCAGAACATCCGCCCAGGTTGGCAGATCTTCTCCCCTAGTGGGCGTGCCGAGTGGATCTCGGTCAGGTGCATGCAAGAGTCTGTGTGACTGTCTCTCTCATTTCCAGCTTCAGAAAAATACAGAAAAATAAGAAATAAAAAAGACAGAAGTTAAAGTGTAGACACGGAAGTCATTGAGTGCACATACAAGAGTTCCAAGCACAGTGCCTGGTACATGATGGGCACTTTCAAAAGCCTTATGAAAGCATGGCTGGAAAGAAAGGAGAAAAACAAGATGAACCGAGAGATTTTCAGAAAACAAACCACTAAGGATACATAAAATCTTTACGGAAACTGCAAATTACAATAAAAGTTTATAGACAACGCTGTCAACCAAAATATTCCTTTGCACCAGTAATGAGGCATGATTTCAAAGATGCACATGAGGTGTCAGCAGAGAAGCACATGTAACAGAGACCATTATTGTATATGCTATGGAGCAAGTTCCAGCCAACTTCAGAGGATTGAAATGATACCAAGTATATATCTTGCTTTCACTACAATTAACATTAAAAGAACTAGAAAGCAGTAACAAGAATTTCCTTATATTTACAAGTTATAAAAGTTTCTTCAGATAGCCTTGAATTCAACATTGATAGATAACGCACAACACACAACTGATGTATTTTTCCAGGTGAAATCATCTGAGCTGTTATTTCAAAGGTGCACACAGGGTTGAGGCAGGGAAGCACTTGGAAAACATTTTCCACACATAATCCTGTATGTTCTTTCAAGGAAGTTTCCACGACATCTAACTTTAGAAATGATATAAAACATGTTTCTTGTTGTCATTACACTTCATATAGTAAGCAGTAATAGAAATTAACCAAAAATTCCATTTTTTGACGGTAAGGAAATTATTCCTAAATAACCCCCCCCTCAAAATCACAATTCAAGATGCAAAATACCTTAATATTATTGGAAATAAAAAACAAAGAGAAACCTATTGAAAAATGAAGTGATGAATATATTTTATGGCAAGAAAACCTTAAAATACACAGCCTTTCTTCCTATATTAAGAACCAGGAAACCAAATAAAATCCAGAGAAAGTAAAAAAAAAAAATTTGTTCACAGCCTGAGCAGGGATGGTACAGTCGTTAGAGCATTCCACTGAAATGCAGGAAACCCAGCTTTGAGATTCCAGGGTGGCCAGCTTGACCGAAGGCTCATATGATTTGAGCAAAGCTCACCAGTTTAAGCCCAAGGTCACCAGCTCAAGCAATCAGTCACTCAATCAGTTGTAGTCCCATGGTCAAGTCACATATGATATAGGAGTCAATGAACATGTAAGGGGTCACAACTAAAAATTGATGATTGATTTGTTACCTGGCACATAATAAAAACTTTGTCCATTTCTGTCTGTCTGTCCCTATCTATTCCTTCATCAGACTCTCTCCCAGTCTCTGTAAAAATAAAAAAAGATAAAAGAAATATTCACAGAGAATTTGGAGTGTGAATACCATATTTCTCCATGTATATGACTCATCTTTTTTGAAAAATGTTAGGTTAGAAAAATTCGTTGGGTCAAAGAAGAAATAAGCGCAGAGATCAAAAGATACATACAGACAAATGAAAATGAAAATACGACATATCAGAATCTCTGGGATGCAGCAAAAGCAGTAATAAGAGGAAAGTTCATATCACTTCAGGCCTATATGAACAAACAAGAGAGAGCCGAAATAAACCACTTAACTTCACACCTTAAGGAACTAGAAAAAGAAGAACAAAGACAACCCAAAACCAGCCGAAGAAAGGAGATAATAAAAATCAGAGCAGAAATAAATGAAATAGAGAACAGAAAAACTATAGAAAAAATCAATAAAACAAGGAGCTGGTTCTTTGAAAAGATCAACAAAATTGACAAACCCTTAGCAAGACTCACCAAGGAAAAAAGGCACAGGACTCAAATAAATAAAATCCAAAATGAAAGAGGAGAGATTACCACAGACATCATAGATATACAAAGAATTATTGTAGAATACTATGAAAAATTATATGCCACCAAATACAACAATCTAGAAGAAATGGATAAATTCCTAGAACAATACAACCTTCCTAGACTGAGTCATGAAGAAGCAGAAAGCCTAAACAGACCAATCAGCAGGGAGGAAATAGAAAAAACTATTAAAAACCTCCCCAAAAATAAAAGTCCAGGCCCAGACGGTTATACTAGTGAATTCTATCAAACATTCAAAGAAGACTTGGTTCCTATTCTACTCAAAGTCTTCCAAAAAATTGAAGAAGAAGCAATACTTCCAAACACATTTTATGAGGCCAACATAACCCTCATACCAAAACCTGGCAAGGATGGCACAAAGAAAGAAAACTACAGACCAATATCTCTAATGAATACAGATGCTAAAATTCTAAACAAAATACTGGCAAACCGAATACAACAACATATTAAAAAAATAATACATCATGATCAAGTGGGATTCATCCCAGAATCTCAAGGATGGTTCAACATACGCAAAACGGTTAACGTAATACACCATATCAACAAAACAAAGAACAAAAACCACATGATCTTATCAATAGATGCAGAAAAGGCTTTTGATAAAATACAACACAATTTTATGTTTAAGACTCTCAACAAAATGGGTATAGAAGGAAAATATCTCAACATGATAAAGGCCATATATGATAAACCATCAGCCAACATCATTTTAAACGGCAAAAAACTGAGGACTTTCTACCTTAAATCAGGAACAAGACAGGGTTGTCCACTCTCTCCACTCTTATTTAACGTGGTGCTAGAAGTTCTGGCCAGAGCAATCAGACAAGACAAAGAAATAAAAGGCATCCATATTAGAAAAGAAGAAGTAAAGGTATCACTTTTTGCTGATGATATGATCCTATACATCGAAAACCCGAAGGACTCCACAAAAAGATTATTAGAAACAATAAACCAATACAGTAAGGTCGCAGGATACAAAATTAACATACAGAAGTCCATAGCCTTTCTCTATGCCAACAATGAAATATTAGAAAACGAACTCAAAAAAATAATCCCCTTCACGATTGCAACAAAAAAAAATAAAATACCTAGGAATAAACATAACAAAGAATGTAAAGGACCTATATAATGAAAATTACAAAGCATTGTTAAGGGAAATCGAAAAAGATACAATGAGATGGAAAAATATTCCTTGTTCTTGGATAGGAAGAATAAATATAATCAAAATGGCCATATTACCCAAAGCAATATACAAATTTAATGCAATTCCCATCAAAATCCCTATGAGATTTTTTAAAGAAATGGAACAAAAAATCATCAGATTTATATGGAACTATAAAAAACCCCGAATAGCCAAAACAATCCTAAGGAAAAAGAATGAAGCTGGGGGCATTACAATACCTGACTTTAAACTATATTATAGGGCCACAATAATCAAAACAGCATGGTATTGGCAGAAAAATAGACACTCAGACCAATGGAACAGAATAGAAAGCCCAGAAATAAAACCACATATATATGGTCAAATAATCTTTGATAAAGGGGCCAACAACACACAATGGAGAAAAGAAAGCCTCTTCAACAAATGGTGTTGGGAAAACTGGAAAGCCACATGCAAAAGAATGAAACTCGACTACAGCCTGTCCCCGTGTACTAAAATTAATTCAAAATGGATCAAAGACCTAAATATAAGACCTGAAACAATAAAGTACATAGAAGAAGACATAGGTACTAAACTCATGGACCTGGGTTTTAAAGAATATTTTATGAACTTGACTCCAATGGCAAGAGAAGTGAAGGCAAAGATAAATGAATGGGACTACATCAGAATAAAAAGTTTTTGCTCAGCAAGAGAAACTGATATAAAAATAAACAGACAGCCAACTAAATGGGAAATGATATTTTCAAACAACAGCTCAGATAAGGGCCTAATTTCCAAAATTTACAAAGAACTCATAAAACTCAACAACAAACAAACAAACAATCCAATAAAAAAATGGGAAGAAGACATGAATAGACACTTCTCCCAGGAAGAGATACAAATGGCCAACAGATATATGAAAAAATGCTCAGCTTCATTAGTTATTAGGGAAATGCAAATCAAAACTACAATGAGATACCACCTCACCCCTGTTAGATTAGCTATGATCAACAAGACGGGTAATAGCAAATGTTGGAGAGGCTGTGGAGAAAAAGGAACCCTCATTCACTGTTGGTGGGACTGTAAAGTAGTACAACCATTATGGAGGAAAGTATGGTGGTTCCTCAAAAAACTGCAAATAGAACTACCTTATGACCCAGCAATCCCTCTACTGGGTATATACCCCAAAACCTCAGAAACATTGATACGTGAAGACACATGTAGCCCCATGTTCATTGCAGCACTGTTCACAGTGGCCAAGACATGGAAACAACCAAAAAGCCCTTCAATAGAAGACTGGATAAAGAAGATGTGGCACATATACACTATGGAATACTACTCAGCCATAAGAAATGATGACATCAGATCATTTACAGCAAAATGGTGGGATCTTGATAACATTATAAGGAGTGAAATAAGTAAATCAGAAAAAAACAAGAACTACATGATTCCATACATTGGTGGAACATAAAAATGAGACTAAGAGACATGGACAAGTGTGTGGTGGTTACCAGGGGTGGGGGGAGGGAGGACAGGGGGAGAGTTAGGGGGAGGGGGAGGGGCACAGAGAACTAGATAGAGGGTGGCGAAGGACAATCTGACTTTGGGCGAGGGGTATGCAACATAATTTAATGACAAAATAACCTAGACATGTTTTCTTTGAATATATGTACCCTGATTTATTAATGTCATCCCATTACCATTAATAAAAATTTATTTAAAAAAAAAAAAAAAGAAAAATTCGTGCATCTCATACATTGGCAAACAGTATAGAGCACAGTTCCTGGAACATAATAGAAATACAATAAGTGTTTAATATATGAAAGAATAAATAGTAATTTGCATGCATACACAGGTATCCACCAGTGATAAAAACTGTGGACACAGAGAGATATGCTCATATGCAATGCACATCTATATACACAGATGTATGGACACCCAATGTACCTTAGTACATATAGATATAGAAATATAATAGGTACACCAAGAATATGGAAAGATAATGTCATAATATTAACAGTAGTTATCTCTGTATAAAAATTTGTTTTGTTTTCTAGTCATTTTTCTTGTATTTCTGCAATAAGAATAGAGTTTTTATAATAAAAATCTGTTACATTCAACATACTTTTCAAATCAAAGCATATCTTATTTTACAATACATTAAGAAGATTTAAATAAAGGAGTCCAAAAGGAGAAGTAAAAAAAGGTAGAATGGGAAGATATTGAGTGCACCATCTACTCATACACTTCCTAGCACAGTGACTGGTATATGATGGGAACATTCAAAGGCTTTATGAAAGCATTGCTGGAAGGAAAGAAGAAAAACAAGGTGAACTGATAGATTCCCAAAAATGAAATCACTAAGAATACACAAAATATTTACAGAACCGGCAAATTGGAATCAACGTTTGTGGACAATCCTCTCCACTATTCCTTCCTTTGGATCTGTTCTGAGGCGTGATTCCCAAAGTGAACACGAGGTGGCAGCAGACAAGCGCACTTGGAAAACATTTTCCACAGACAATCCTGTATTTTCTTTCAAGCAAGTTTCAACTATATCAAACCTTTGAAATGATATAAAGGATGTTTCTTCTTGTTATTAATCTTACTCTAGAAATCAGTAATAAAAACTAACTAAAAAACCCTTTCTTTTTAAGTTAAGAAATTCACTCCTAAATAACCCCTGGTCAAAATCAAAATTCAAGTTACAAAATACTTTAAACTTAATGTAAATAAAAACTACGTAAGAAAACCTATGGAAAAATGTTGTAATGAATACATTTTAGTGAAAAAAACCTTAAAATACACAACGTTTCCACCCATACTATGAAATAGGATACTAAACAAAATCCAGAGAAAGTAAAAGATAAAAATTTTCTAAGCCTGAGGAGGTGGTGGCGCGGTGGATAGAGCATTTGACTGGAATGCGGAGGACCCAGGTTGAGATCCCAAGGTCGCCAGCTTGAGCATGGGCTTATCTGGTTTGAGCAAAGCTCACCAGCTTTAGCCCAATGAGCTCACAGGATCAAGCAAGAGGTTACTCGGTCAGCTGTAGTTCCCTGGTCAAGGCACAATGAGAGAGCAGTCAAAGAGCAACTAAGGTGTCACAACAAAAAACTGATGATTGATTTGTGACCTTGCACATAAAAACAAAAAACTTCTTACATTCCTGTCTGTGTGTCCCTATCTATCCCTCTCTCTGACTCGCTCACTGTCTATGTAAAAAAAGAAAGAAAGAAAGAAAGAAAGAAAGAAAGAAAGAAAGAAAGAAAGAAAGAAAGAAAGAAAGAAAGAAAGAAAGAAAAGGTTCACACAGACATTTGGCGGGTCTATATCATCTTTGCCCTCGTTTAAGACTGAACTTTTGTGAAAAATGTGGGTTTTGAAAACTGGGTGCGTCTTATACAGTGGTTTTGGTATATTTTACTTGCATTTCCTGTTTCTTCCCATTTGTTACCATTTTCTCAAATTTTGTGCCAAAAAATGAAGGTGTGACTTCTACAGTGAGGCATATTATGCATGGGGAAATATGGTACTTTACAACCTTACCATTTATTCCCTCTTGGGGTGAGATTTTGTAAAACATAATTCATTCTTCTATGCAATTTAAGCTGCAAAAACAACAACAAAAAAGCCATTCTCATTTTTTTCTTTTATATATTTATTCATGTTAGAGGAAGGATAAAGGGGGGAAAAGACAGACACACAGTCAGAAACATCAATCTGTTTTGTATGTGCCTTGATGCAGCAGCATACCTATGATATTAGCGTATGGGTGTGATGCTTTAACTACTGAGCTCTCTGGTGAGAGCAAGCCATTGTCCTTTGGTGAAAAAATTTACTAGAGAAAACCAGAGGTAATTAAAAAATAAAATGATAATCTAGTCTGCTGTGGTGACAACACCAGAAGATTTTCTAGGCTCTTGACAGTCAGGGGCATATACAATCAGTATTTCCAATTATTGAGGACAAATATACATTTTTCCTAACATGCACTTTTACTTGTGCCCTGGCAGCAGTCCAGAGTGAGAAACCTCCTAACCTTTGGTTTTCAGAATTTATCTGAGCCTGTGTCAGCAATTACAAGTTAGATTCTTTTGGTCACAGAACACCTCCCAGGGTATTTGTTGCATCACTTGTACATTTTCTCAGTTTTATACCTGAGAACATGCATTCCTGAAGAACCGAGACTTGTGTCTCAGCTCTGCCTTCTGAGAAACTGATATAC
Source organism: Saccopteryx leptura (assembly GCF_036850995.1). NCBI lineage: Eukaryota > Metazoa > Chordata > Mammalia > Chiroptera > Emballonuridae > Saccopteryx > Saccopteryx leptura. The sequence continues at coordinate 3,868,692 of NW_027095697.1, read as the reverse complement.
TTAACCGTGCCATGATCAATCACAACTGGGACAAAAGGTATTGCACTACCAAATCCAGTGTTTGTCACAACATATAATTTTTCTACGTATATTTTTCCTTCATCTTTCTACTCCATGACAATATAATATCCATAAAGACAGAAAGTGAGTCTGTCCCATTCACTACTGGCAACCAGTGTCGAGAACACTGCCTGGAATATAATAAAAATTCAATAAGTTTTTACTGGAACAGTGAATAAATATTCATTTGCATACATACACAAATATCCACAAATGACAGACACTATTGAAACAGAGAGGTATGCTCACATGCACTGCACATCTATGCACACATTGGGTACATGCACCCAATGTACCTGAGTACATATACATAGATAAATATAATTGGCACACAAAGAATATGGAAAGAAAATGGCTAAAGTTAACAGTTGATATCTATGTATGAAAATTTGTTGTTTTGTTTTTCTTATCATTATTTTTGCATTTTTGCAATAAGAATACCATTTTTATAATAAAAAGAGGTTAAAATTCTAAATACTTGTCAAATCAAACCACATCATAATTTACAATACATTAAGAAGTTCAAAAGACAGAAGTAAAAATAGTTGAATGGGAAGGAACTGAGTGCAGGGACGTGAGGTCTTAGCACAGTGCCTGGTATATGAAGGGCACTTTCTAAGGCTTTAAAAAAGCATGGCTGCAAGGAAAAAAGAAAAACAAGATGAACCAATAGATTCCCAGAAAAAAAAACCACTAAGGATACAGAAAAACTTCACAGAAGCAGCTAATTGGAATCAATGGTTGTAGACAATCTTATGTACCAAACATTTCCTTTGGACCTGTACTGAAGCGTGATTCCCAAGATGCAAACGAGGTGGCAGCAGAGAAGCACATGTAACAAAGACCAATATTTTATGTGCTATGGAGCAAGTTCCAGCAAACTTTAGAAGATTGAAATGATATGAAGTGTGTCTCTTGCTTACACTACAGTTAACATTGAAACAGGTAGCAAACAGTAATTAGAACTCCCTTATATTTACAAGTTATGAAAGTATCTTCTAGATAGACTTTGATTCAACATTGATAGGTAATGCACAACACCCAACTGCTGTGTTTTTCCAGGTGAACTGCTCTGAGCTGTTATTTCCAAGGTTCACATGAGGTGGCAGCAGGGAAGCACTCTTGGAAAACATTTTCCACAGATAATGCTGTATGTTCTTTCAAGCAAGTTTCAACTACCTCTAATCTTTGAAATGATATAAATCATGTATCGTGGCATCATTACTCTTAACATAGTAAACAGTAATAGAAATTAAGTAAAATCCCTTTTTTTAAAGGTAAGGAAATTCACTTCTGAGTAACCCCTCCACAAAAATCACAATTCAAGCTGCAAAATACCTTAAAAGTAATGAAAAGAAAAACCACATAAGAAAATCTATTAAAAAATGTAGTGATGAATACATTTTAGAGGAATAAAACCTTATCCACAGATAATTCTGTATGTACGTTCAAGCAAGTTTCAACTACGTCCATGTCCTGGCCACTGTGAGCAATGCTGCAATAAACATGGGGCTGCATGTGTCTTTACGTATCAATGTTTCTGAGTTTTTGGGGTATATACCCAGTAGAAGAATTGCTGGGTCATAAGGTAGTTCTATTTTCAGTTTTTTGAGGAACCACCATACTTTCTTCCGTAATGGTTGTACTACTTTACATTCCCACCAACAGTGTATGAGGGTTCCTTTTTCTCCACAGCCTCTCCAACATTTGCTATTACCTGACTTGCTAATAACAGCTAATCGTACAGGTGTGAGGTGGTATCTCATTGCCGTTTTGATTTGCATTTCTCTAATAGCTAAAGAAGATGAGCATCTTTTCATATATTTGTTGGCCATTTGGATTTCTTCCTGGGAGAAGTGTCTATTCATATCCTCTTCCCATTTTTTTATTGGATTGTTTGTTTGTTTGTTGTTGAGTTTTATGAGTTCTTTGTATATTTTGGATATTAGGCCCTTATCTGAGCTGTTGTTTGAAAAAATCATTTCCCATTTAGTTGGCTTTCTGTTTATTTTGTTATCAGTTTCTCTTGCTGAGCAAAAACTTCTTAGTCTGATGTAGTCCCATTCATTAATTTTTGCCTTCACTTCTCTTGCGATTGGAGTCAAATTCATAAAATGCTCTTTAAAACCCAGGTCCCTGAGTTGAGTACCTATGTCTTCTTCTATGTACTTAACTGTTTCCGGTCTTATGTTTAGATCTTTGATCCATTTTGAGTTAATTTTTGTACAGGGGGAGAGACTGTAGTCCAGTTTCATTCTTTTGCATGTGGCTTTCCAGTTTTCCCAGCACCATTTATTGAAGAGGCTTTCTTTTCTACATTGTGTGTTGTTGGCCCCTTTATCAAAAATTATTTGACTATATATATGTGGTTTTATTTCTGGACTTTCTATTCTGTTCCATTGGTCTGAGTGTCTATTTTTCTGCCAATACCATGCTGTTTTGATTGTCGTGGCCCTATAATAGAGTTTGAAGTCAGGTATTGAAATGCCCCTAGCTTCATTCTTTTTCTTTAGGATTGCTTTGGCTATTCGGGGTTTTTTATAGTTCCATATAAATCTGATGATTTTTTGCTCTATTTCTTTAAAAAATGTCATTGGAATTTTGATGGGAATTGCATTAAATTGGTATATTGCTTTGGGTAATATAGCCATCTTGATTATATTTATTCTTTCTAGCCAAGAACAAGGTATATTCTTCCATCTCATTATATCTTTTTCGATTTTCCTTAACAATGGTTTATAGTTTTCATTATATAAGTCCTTTACATTCTTTGTTATGTTTATTCCTAAGTATTTTATTTTTTTTGTTGCAATCGTGAAGGGGATTATTCTTTTGAGTTCGTTCTCAGTTGTTTCATTGTTGGCATATAGAAAGGCTATTGACTTCTGTATGTTAATTTTGTATCCTGCGACCTTACTGTATTGGTTTATTGTTTCTAGTAGTCTTTTTGTGGATTCTTTGGGGTTTTCGATGTATAGGATCATATCATCTGCAAAAAGTGATACCTTTACTTCTTCTTTTCCGATATGGATGCCTTTTATTTCTTTGTCTTGTCTGATTGCTCTGGCTAGAACCTCTAGTACCACATTAAATAAGAGTGGAGAGAGTGGACAACCCTGTCTTGTTCCTGATTGAAGGGGGAAAGCCTTCAGCTTAGTGCCATTTAATATGATGTTAGCTGATGGTTTATCATATATGGCCTTTATCATGTTGAGATATTTTCCTTCTATACCCATTTTGTTGAGAGTCTTAAACATAAAATTGTGTTGTATTTTATCGAAAGCCTTTTCTGCGTCTATTGATAAGATCATGTGGTTTTTTTCTTTGTTTTGTTGATATGGTGTATTACATTAACTGTTTTACGTATGTTGAACCATCCTTGAGATTCTGGGATGAATCCCACTTGATCATGATGTATTATTTTTTTAATATGTTGTTGTATTCGATTTGCTAGTATTTTGTTTAGTATTTTAGCATCTGTATTCATTAGAGATATTGGTCTGTAGTTTTCTTTTTTTGTGCCATCCTTGCCTGGTTTTGGTATAAGGGTTATGTTGGCCTCATAAAATGTGTTTGGAAGTATTGCTTCTTCAATTTTTTGGAAGACTTTGAGTAGAATAGGAACCAAGTCTTCTTTGAATGTTTGATAAAATTCGCTGGTATAGCCGTCAGGGCCTGGACTTTTATTTTTGGGGATGTTTTTAATGGTTTTTTCTATCTTCTCTACTGATAGGTCTGTTTAGGCTTTCTGCTTCTTCTTGACTCAGCCTAGGAAGGTTGTATTTTTCTAGGAATTTATCCATTTCTTCTAGGTTGTTGAATTTAGTGGCATAAAGTTTTTCATAGTATCTACAATAATTCTTTGTATATCTATGTTGTCTGTGGTGATTTCTCCTCTTTCATTTTGGATTTTGTTTATATGAGTTCTTTCTCTTTTTTCCTTGGTAAGTCTTGCCAAGGGTTTGTCAATTTTGTTGATCTTTTCAAAGAACCAACTCCTTGTTCTATTAATTTTTTCTATGGTTTTTCTGTTCTCTAATTCATTTATTTCTGCTCTGATTTTTATTATCTCCTTTCTTCGGCTGGTTTTGGGTTGTCTTTGTTCTTCTTTTTCTAGTTCCTTAAGGTGGGAAGTTAAGTGGTTCACTTGGGTTCTCTCTTGTTTGTTCATATATGCCTGAAGTGATATGAACTTCCCTCTTATCACTGCTTTTGCTGCATCCCATAGATTCTGATATGTCGTATTGTCATTTTCATTAGTCTGTATATATTTTTTGATCTCTGCACTTATTTCTTCTTTGACCCATTCATTTTTTAAAAGTATGTTGTTTAGTTTCCACATTTTTGTGGGATTTTTTTCCTCTTTTTTGCAGTTGAATTCTAGTTTCAAGGCTTTATGATTAGAAAATATGCTTGGTACAACTTCAATTTTTCTGAATTTGCTGATGTTGTTTTTGTGGCCCAATATATGGTCAATTCTTGAGAATGATCCATGTACACTGGAGAAAAATGTATACTCAGTCACTTTGGGATGAAATGTCCTGTAGATGTTTATCATATCCAGGTGCTCTAGTGTTTTGTTTAAGGCCATTATGTCTTTGTTGATTCTCTGTTTGGATGACCGATCTATAGCCCTCAGCGGTGTATTGAGGTCTCCAAGTATGATTGTATTTTTGTCAGTTTTTGTTTTAAGATCAATAAGTAGCTGTCTTATATATTTTGGTGCTCCTTGGTTTGGTGCATATATATTCAGAATTGTTATGTCTTCTTGATTCAGTGTCCCCTTAGCCATTATGAAATGGCCATTTTTGTCTCTGAGTACTTTTCCTGTCTTGTAGTCAGCATTATCCGATATGAGTATTGCTACACCTGCTTTTTTTTTGGATGTTATTTGCTTGGAGTATTGTTTTCCAGCCTTTCACTTTGAATTGTTTTTATCCTTGTTACTTAGATGAGTTTCCTGTAGGCAGCATACAGTTGGATTTTCTTTTTTAATCCATTCTGCTACTCTGTGCCTTTTTATTGGTGAGTTTAATCCGTTTACATTTAGTGTAATTATTGATACTTGTGAGTTCCCTATTGCCATTTTATATCTTGCTTTCTGTTAGTTTTGTGTCTTGTTTGATTCTTCTCTTTTGTTTTTATTTGGTTGTATTCCATACATCTTTCCTCTGTTGCTATCTTTTTATCTCATGTGCTTCTGTGGTGGTTTTTTCAATGGTGGTTACCTTTGAGTAATGAAAAGGGTCCCTACCCTGTTCATTGTAGTGAACTATTTTGTGAATAATTTTGCACTCCATCGTCCTTTGGTACTGTTAATCTCCATCTTCTCCCCCTCTTTCTTTTTGTTGTTGTCACAGTTTAAATTTTGTTTTATTGTGTTCTTCTTGGAGCTTTTACTTGTGGCTCTGTATTTTTTTGTTCTTTGCATCTGATTGGAGAACCCCCTTTAGTAATTCCTGGAGTGGGGGTTTTCTGATGATAAATTCCCTCATCTTTTCTGTATCTGTGAATGTTTTTATTTCTCCTTCATATTTGAAGGATAGCTTTAATGGGTATAGTATTCGTGGCTGAAAGTTCCTCTCTTTCAGGACTTTAAATATTGTGGTCCACTCTCTTCTAGCTTGTAGAGTTTCTGCTGAGAAATCTGATGATAATCTAATGGGCCTTCCTTTATATGTTGTATTATTCTTTTCCCTGGCTGCCTTGAGAATTTTTTCTTTGCTGTTGGTTTGTGTCAATTTCATTATGATATGCCTTGGAGTAGGTTTGTTGGGGTTAAGAAAACTTGGAGTTCTGTTTGCTTCTTGAACTTGAGGCTTTAGTTCTTTCCACAGGCTTGGGAAGTTCTCATCTATTATTTGTTTGAGTATGTTCTCCATTCCATTTTCTCTCTCTTCTCCCTCTGATATACCTATTATTCTTATGTTATTCTTTTTGATGGAGTCAGATAATTCTTGTAGGGCTATCTCATTTTTTTTTAATTTTTGAGTCTCTTTCTTCTTCTCTCTGTTGTGCCTCAAGTTGCTTGTCTTCTATTTCACTAATCCTCTCTTCTATCTGACCTGTTCTATTAGCTAAGCTTGTTACTTTATTTTTCAGCTTGTGAATTGAGTTTTTCATCTCTGTTTGATTTGTTTTTATAGTTTCAATTTCCTTGGACATATATTCTTTGTGTTCATTGAGTTGTTTTCTGAGCTCCCTAAATTGTCTTTCTGTGTTTTCTTGTATATCTCGGAGTATTTTTAGAATTTCTATCTTGAATTCTCTGTCATTTAGCTCCAAGGTTTCCAATATATTAAATTTTTTCTCCATAGATTTTTCCTCATCTATCTGTGTTACCTCTTTCTTTTGTATCCATGATATTCGATTTTCTCTTCCTTAATGGCATCTGAGGGTGGTTTTGTTGATAGTATTAATGAGATTTAATAAAGTATAAAAAGTTTAAAAAAATAATTAAAAAATAAAAAATCGAAAAGAGTTGTTATTTTAAAAAAAATTAATAATAAAATAAAGAAAAATAAAATAAAATAAAAATTTTTTAAAAAAGGAAATTATTCCCCCTTTCCTTTTTTCCTCTCCTCTCCTCTCCCCTCTTTCTTGAGAAAATCTTGTGGTGGACTGTGAATTATAACAAACAATGCCTGTGATGGAGGGCCTGAATTGGGGAAAAGTAATAAAGGGGCAAAAAAAAAAAAAAAAGAAAAAAGAAATAAAAAAAGCGTATGGACCCACAAAAAGCAAATAAGGAAAAAATTTGGGTCAAGAATAAAATGATTTGCTTTTAGGTGTTGGTTGTCTAAGAGTTATGATGAGAGGATTAAGGGGAAAACGGAAAAATGGCGGGACAAATTAAAAAATTACTATTGTTTTTAGTGGAACAAGAACTAGATAATATGGAGAGCAAGGGATGGGAGCACTGCTAGTGAGTTAAAAAGGTGAAGTAAAAACCCCCCAAAGTGCCACAAACATAAGTTTGAGTCCCAGATAAGATAGTTTGTTATTGAGGTTTGAATGAGAGGAGATGTAAAGGAGAAAGGAAGAAACTAATATAGAGGGCGAAAAGAAAGAGAGAGAGAGAAAAAAAGAGGGAACCACTAAAAGAAGAAAAAAGAAAGGAGAGAGAGAGAGAGAGAGTTAAGGGTTTTGGAGTGCAACCCTCATAGAGAGAAAGGAAGAGAAGAGAAAAGATAATGGGAGATGTAACACTTATGGGTAGTTTAGTTCAAGGAGAGGAGAGAGTAAGACCGGTAGAGAGTTAATCGGCCAAATTTGAGGAGGAAAAAAAAATATCAAGAATGAAGATAAGAGAAACAAATGAACAAATATAATAAAATGGGATAGGTTATAAAGTCTGCAGATTATTCTTGATTTTGAGAGGTTATCTTCTTGCTTTTTCTTTTCTCTCCCTCTTCCTGGTCGGTGACTCTGTACCCCGGGTTTTGCCCCTTTGGCACGCTCAGGTGGAGGTTTGCAGTTGGTAAGTCTCTATGGCAATGTCATGTATTGTTCTTTAGTCTCGTTGGCAGTTGAAGCTCATTAGCATTTATAGGCTCCGACAGTGAGAGAGTCCGTGTTCCTGGAGCCTTTCTCCTAGTCTTTCCTTCCTCAATTAGTAGACTGATAATCCAGCTTTGGGGTTGCTGCTGCCTCTGCCTGGATAGTAAGAGGCTCAAAGAGCTGGCAACTCCCCACTCTATTTCCACTCAGCACAGGGCTCTGGGTAAGGCTCAGTCAGTCAGAGCTGCTAGCATAATCAGGCGGGCTTTCCGCCCACTCATAGACCTCTGGCTCTGCCACTCTGTCCGGTAACACAAGCGGGCTCCCACTTCCGGGGCGCTTGGAGGAAACTCTCACTCACTGTCTGTGACCAGGATATCTGGCCAGCAGTCTCACACTCTGAGTGAAACCCCCAACCGCAGGGAAAAGTTGCAGCGTTGGAATTGAGTCTCGCTCCGTCCCCGTGCGCGGCTTTTGCAAGGTGCTGGGGCGGCCCGAGATTCTGCTTTGGCCCACACAAAGGCCCCTGACTCTGCCCCTCTGTGCGATATCACGGGCGTGCACTGCCAAGGCACTCGGAGGAATTTCTCACTCCTTATCTGCGCGCGCAAACCAGGATATGAGGCCGGCCGCGTTTCCCTCTGAGTGAAACACCCTCCAGCTCGGAAAATCTCCACCGTTGGAATTAGTTCTCACTCCCTCCCATGCGTGGCTTTCCCAGGGCGCTGGGGCTGCCCAGAGACTCTGCCCTCGGCCCACAGAAAGGCCTCTGACCCTGCCTCTCCATGGGACAACACGGGCACCCACTCTCGGGGCCTAGGAAGAAATTCTCGCCCACTAACTGCGCACCGACCAGGAGACCGGGTAAAATGGCCACGCCGCTTGTCTTTCTTTGTTTGGGTTTGGCGCGAGTGTTAGCTTGTATTGCCCGGGTTGCCACAGGATCAGATTTTCCTCGGCTTGGATCTCCGTGCCACAGCCTGGTTCGGCCGTTTGTGTCACGGCCTGGATGTATTCACCCACTTTGCCCGCCTCAGTTTCTATATTTACAGTTACCAGAGAAAGCCGCCCTGTTTAGGTTAGTGAGGAAGGCGGAGCATTTCTTACTCCCTATTTCCTTCGGGGTTTGGTTATATATTTAGCCAATTTTTCACTCAATCATACCTTTGGGTGTATTGCGAAGCATCTGGAAGCTCCAAGTATAGGTTTTTCTGTTTCTGGTTGAAGATCTTGTTGAGTTTTGGGGGAGATTTATCGGTATCACTTCCTACCCCACCATTACTTTGACGTCATCCTCTAAAAAAATCCTTCCTTTTTTAAGTTAAAAAATTCACTCCTAAATAACCCCTGCTCAAAATAATATTCAAGGTACAAAATACTTTAAACTAATGGAACTAAAAACAACATAAGAAAACCTATGGAAAAATGTTGTGATGAATATATTTTAGTGGAAAAAAACCTTAAAATACACAACGTTACCATCCATACTATGAAACAGGATACTAAACAAAATCCAGAGAATGTAAAAGATAAAAATTTTTACAGCCTGAGGAGGCAGTGGCGCGGTGGATAGTGCATTTGACTGGAATGCGGAGGACCCAGGTTTGAGATCCCAAGGTCGCCAGCTTGAGCATGGGCTTATCTGGTTTAAGCATAGCTCACCAGATTTAGCCCAATGGGCTCATGGCTCGAGCAAGAGGTTACTCGTTCAGCTGTAGTTCCCTGGTCAAGGCACAATGAGAGAGCAGTCAATGAGCAAGTAAGGTGTCACAACAAAAAACTGATAATTGATCTGTGACCTGGCACATAATAAAAAAAATCTCTTTACCTTCCAGTCTGTGTGTTTATATCTATCCCTCTCTCTGACTCTCGCACTGTCTCTGTAAAAAAAAAAAAGAAAAGAAAGAAAGAAAGGGTTCACAGAGACATTCGGCGGGTATATACCATATTTGCCCTCGTTTAAGACTCATCTTTTTTGAAAAATGTGGGGTTGAAAACTGGGTGTGTCTTATACAGTGGTTGTAGTATATTTTACTTTCATTTCCTGTTTCTTCACATTTGTTATCATTTTCTCAAATTTTGAGCCTGAAAATGAAGGTGCGTCTTCTACAGGGAGGCATATTTTGCATGGGGAAATATGGTACTTTACAACCTTACTCCCTATGTTCTCTTGTGGTGAGATTTTGTAATACATAATTCATTCTTCTATGCAATTTAAGCTGCGAAAACCAGAAAAAAATAGCCATTGTCATTTTTTATTTTATTTAATTTTTAATGTTAGAGAGAGGAAGTTGGGGGAAAAGGACAGACAGATAGTCAGAAACATCAATCTGTTTCTGTATGTGCCTTGAACCGGGACCAATTATATGACATTACTGTATGAGTGTGATGCTTTAACTAGTGAGCTGTCTGGTGTAAGCAAGCCATAGGCTCTAGGGGGACAAAATTACTAGAGACAATCTGAGGCAAATAAAAAATAAAATAATAATAAAGTCTGCGGTGGTGACAACATCAGAAGACTTTTCTAGGCTCTTGTCAGTCAGGGGCATATACAATCAGTATTTCTGATTGTTGAGCACGAATTCACACCTTTCCTAACATGCACTTTTTCTTGTGCCATGGCAGCAGTCCAGACTGAGTATCCTCCTAAGCTTTGGTTTTCAGACTTTACCTGAGCCTGGTCAGCACTTACAATTTAGGTTCTTTTGGTCACAGAACACCTCCCAGGTTATTTGTTGCATCACTTGTAAATTTTCTCAGTTTTGTAGCTGAGATCACGCATTCCTGAAGAACCGAGACTTATGTCTCAGCTCTGCCTTCCGAGAAAATGATATACTTAACCTTGCCACGATCAATCACAAGTGGGACCAAAGGTATTGCACTACCAAATCCAGTGTTTGTCACAAATTATAATTTTTTATGTATATTATTTCCTTCCTCTTTCTACTCCATGCCAGTGTAATATCAATAAAGACAGAATGTAAGTCTGTCCCATTCACTATTGGCAACCAGTGCTGAGCACAGTGCCTGACATATAATAAAAATTCAATAAGTTTTTACTGGAAGAGTGAATAACTATTCATTTGCATACGTACACAAATATCCACAAATGACAGACACTATTGAAACAGAGAGGAATGCTCACATGCGATGCACATTTATGCACACATTGGGTATACACACCCAATGTACCTGAGTACATATACATAGAGAAATATAATTGGTACACGAAGAATATGGAAAGAAAATGGCATAACGTTAACAGTTGATATCTATGTGTAAAAATTTTTTGTTTGGTTTTTCTTATAATTTTTTGTACTTCTGCTTTTAAGAGTACCATTTTTATAATAAAAATGTGTTAAAATTATATATACTTGTCAAATCAAAGCACATCATGTTTTACAATACATTAAGTAGATTTAAATGAAAGAAGTTCCAAAGACAGATGTAAAAATAGTAGAATGGGAAGGGACTGAGTGCAGAGACATGAGTTCTTAGCACAGTGCCTGGTCTATGATGGGCACTTTCAAAGGCTTTATGAAAGTATAGCTGGAAGGAAAGAAGAAAAACAAGATGAAACGATAGACTCCCAGAAGAAAAACCACAAAGAATAAACAAAAACATTAAAGAAAATGCAAATTGGAATCCATGTTTGTAGACAATCCACTCTACCATTCCTTTCCTTTGGATCTGTACTAAGGCGTGATTCCCTACATGCACACGAGGTGGCAGCAGAGAAGCACATGAAACAGAGACCATTATTGTATGTGCTATGCAGCAAGTCCCAGCCAACTTCAGAGGATAGAAATGATATCAAGTATATCTCTTGTTTACACTACAGTTAATGTTGAAACAGGTAGCAAATGGTAACTAAAACTCCCTTATATTTACAAGTTATAAAAGTATCTTCTATATATTTTTGTATTCAACAGTGATAGATAACGCTCAACACACAACCGGTGTATTTTTCAAGGTGAACTGCTCTGAGCTGTTATTCCCAAGGTTCACACGAGGTGGCAGCAGAGTAGCGGACTTGGGAAACATTTACCAGAGACATTTCTGTATGTTCATTCAAGCAAGTTTTAAATACCTCAAACCTTTGAAATCATATAAAGCATGTTTCTTGTTGTCATTATACTTACTCTAGTAATCATTCATAGAAACAAACTAAAAAACCCTTTCTTTTTTATTTTTTTCACATATATATATATTATATATATGTATATATATATATATATATTTTTTTTTTAATTTTTCTGCAGCTGGAAACAGGGAGAGAGTGTCAGACAGACTCCTTCATGAGCCCAACTGGGATCCACCCGGCACGCCCACCCAGGGGCGATGCTCTGCCCACCAGGGGGCAATGCTCTGCCCCTCCGGGATGTCGCTTTGTTGCAACCAGAGCCACACTAGCGCCTGGGGCAGAGGCCATGGAGACATCCCCTGCGCCTGGGCCATCTTTGCTCCAATGGACCCTTGGCTGCGGGAGGGGAAGAGAGAGACAGAGAGAAAGGAGAGGAGGAGGGGTGGAGAAGCATATGGGCGCTTCTCAAGTGTGCCCTGGCCGGGAATCGAACCTGGGAATGCTGCATTCCAGGTCGATACTCTACTACTGAGCGAACCTGCCAGGGCCAAAACCCTTTCTTTTTAAGCTAAGAAATTCATTTCTAAATAAGCCCCCCTCAAACTCACAATTCAAGTTACAAAATACTTTAAAATTAATGAAAATAAAGACTACATTAAAAAATGTATGAAAAATTATAGTGATGAATATATTTTAGGGGAAAAGATCCTTAAAATACATGGTCTTTCCACCCATACTAAGAACCAGGATACTAAATAAAATCCAGGGAATGTAAAAAATATATATTCACAGAGTGACAAGGCAGTGGCACAGTGGGTAGAGCATTTGACTGGAATGCGCAGTACCCAGTTTTGAGATACCTAGTTCGCCAGCTTGAGTGTGGGCACATCTTGTTTTAGCAAAGCTCAACAGCTGAGCCCAAGGTCGCTGGCTCGAGCAAGGGGTCACTTGTTCAGCTGAAGCCCCCTGGTCAAGGCACATATGAGAGAGCAGTCAATGAACAACTAAGGTGTCCCAACGAAAAACTGATGATTGATCTGTGACATGGCACATAATAAAAACTTACTCCATTTCTGTCTTTCTGTCCTTATCTATCCCTCTCTCTGACTCTCTCTATGTCTTTGTAAAAAAGACAGAAAATAGAAAGAAAGAAATGTTCACAGAGACATTTACAGGTTCTATCCATATTTTCCTATTTATAAAACTCATCATTTTTAAAAATGTGTGGTTTGAAAACTGGGTGCGTCTTATATACTGGTTGTTGAATTTTACTTGCATTTCCTGTTTCTTCGCATTTGTTATCATTTTCTCAAATTTTGTGCCCCAAAATTAAGGTGCTTCTTATACAGGGAGGCTACTTTACATGAGGAAATATGGTACTTTACAACCTTACCACTTATTTCATTTTGGGGTAAGATTTTAAAAAACATAATTCATTCCTCTAAGCAATTTAAGCTGCAAAATCAACAACAAAAAATCCATTGTCATTTTTCTTTCATTTACTTCTTTTTTTATTTTTTTTGCTTTTTTCTGAAGCTGGAAACAGGGAGAGACAGTCAGACAGACTCCCACATGCGCCCGACCGGGATCCACCTGGCACGCCCACCATGGGGCGACGCTCTGCCCACCAGGGGGCGATGCTCTGCCCATCCTGGGCATCGCCATATTGCGACCAGAGCCACTCTAGCTTCTGAGGCAGAGGCCACAGAGCCATCCCCAGCGCCCGGGCCATCTTTGCTCCAATGGAGCCTTGGCTGCAGGAGGGGAAGAGAGAGACAGAGAGGAAGGTGTGGCGGAGGGGTGGAGAAGCAAATGGGTGCTTCTCCTGTGTGCCTTGGCCGGGAATCGAACCCGGGTCCTCTGCACACTAGGCCGACGCTCTACCGCTGAGCCAACTGGCCAGGGCTCATTTACTTCTTAAAGTTAGAGGGAAGAAGAGGGGTGAAAAGAGACAGACAGAAAGTCAGAAACATCAATGTGTTTCTGTATGTGCCTAGACCCAGATCCAAACCTATGACATTAGTGTATAGGTGTGATGCTCTATCTACTTAGCTCTCTGGTAATAGCAAGCCATTGTCTTTAGGGTGAAATAATTACTAAAGAAACCTGAGGTAATTAAAAATAATAATAATCTAGGCTGCTGTTGATACAACACCAGAAGACTGTTCTTTGCCTTTGACAGTCAGAAGCATAAACAATATTTCTGATTGTTTACCATGGTGTGACTTTCCTAACATGCACTTTTTTCTTGTGCTGTTGCAGCAGTCCAGACTGAGAGACCTCCTAAGCTTTGGACATCAGAATTTATCTGAGCCTGGTTCTCCACTTACAAGCTAGGTTCTTTTGGTAACACAAAACCTCCCAGGGTCTTTGTTTCAGCACTTGAGAATTTTCTCAGTTTTATACCTGAAAACATGCATTGCTGAAGAAGTGAGACTTATGTATAAGCTCTGCCTTTTGAGAAACTGATATACTGAACGTTGCCTCGATCAATGAAACCTGGGAACAAGACATTGCACTACCATATCCAGTGCTTGTCACAACTTACAATTATTTTATTTATGTATATTATTTCTTCCTTTGTTTGCAGCATGACAGTCTATTATTCATAGAGACAGAAAGTTATTCTCTCTCTTTCATTATAGGCAACCAGTGTTGAGCACAGTGCCTGGCACATAATAGAAATACAATAATTTTTTAATGAATGAAAGTATAAATAGTAATTTGCATGCATACACAGGTATCCACAAATGATAGACACTGTGGACACAGAGAGATATGCTCATGTGCAATGCATATCTATGCACACAGATGTATGCACACCCAATGTACCTTAGAATGTGTAGATAGAGAAATATAATAGGTACACTAAGAATATGGAAAGATAATGTCATAATATTAACAGTAGATATGTCTGTATGAAAATTTGTTGTTTTCTTTTCTTATAATTTTTTTTTGCACTTGCAATAAGAATACAGTTTTTATAATAAAAAAGTAGTTAGGCCCTTGCCGGTTGGCACAGTGGTAGAATGTCGGCCTGGCGTGTGGGGGAACTGGGTTCGATTCCTGGCCAGGGCACGTAGGAGAAGCACCCATTTGCTTCTCCACCCCCCTCCTTCCTCTCTGTCTCTCTATTCCGCTCCCACAGCAAAGGCTCTGTTGAAGCATATATGGCCCGGTCACAGGTGATGGCTCCTTGGCCTCTGCCCCAGGCACTAGAATGGCTCTGTTCATGGCAGAGCGACACCTTGGAGGGGCAGAGCATCGCCCCTGGTGGGCTTGCTGGGTGGATCCCAGTCGGGTGCATGCGGGATTCTGTCTGACTGTATCTCCCAATTTCCAGCTTCAGAAAAATGCAAAACAAAATAAATATAATAAAATAAAATAAAAACATAGTTAAATTGAATATACTTGTCAAATCAAAGCACATCCTATTTTACAATATATTAAGAAGATTTAAATAGAGGAGTTCAAAAGACAGAAGTAAAAATAGTAGAATGGGAAGATATTTAGTGCAGTAACTACTCATGTAGTTCCTAGCACAGTGCCTGGTATGTGATGTGGATATTGAAAAATCTTATGAAATCATTGCAGCAAGGAAAGAAAAAAAAAAACAAGATCAACTGATAAGTTCCCAGAAATCAAATAACTAAGAATACACAAAGATTTACAGAAACGGCAATTTGGAATCAACATTTTTAGACAATGGTCACTATTATTTCTAACCTATAGATCTGTATTAAGGTGTGATTCCCAAGATGCACACGAGGTGGCAGCAGAGAAGCACATGTAAGAGCAACCATTATTTTATTTGATATGCAGTAAGTTTTAGCAAACTTCAGAGGATTGAAATTATATCAGGTATGTCTATTGCTTTCACTACAGTTAACATTGCAACAAGTAGCAAACAGTAACTAGAAATTCCTTATATTTACAAGTTATAAATTATCTTCTAAATAGTCTTGGTTTCAACATTGATAGATAACGCACAGCACCCAACTTTTGTATTTTTCCAGGTGAACTGCTCTGAGCTGTTATTCCCAAGTTGAACACAAGGTGGCAGCAGAGAAGCGTATTTGGAAAACATTTTCCACAGGCAATCCTGTATATTCTTTCAAGCAAGTTTCAATTACCTCAAACCTTGGAAATCATATAAAGCATGTTTCTTGTTGTCATTACACGTACTATAGAAATCAGAACTAAAAACTAACTGAAAAACCCTTCCTTTTTTAAGTTAAGAAATTCAGTCCTAAATAACCCCCACTCAAAATCAAAATTCAAGTTACAAAATATTTTAAACTTAATGGAAAGAAAAACTACATAAAAAAACTATGGAAAAATGTTCTGATGAATATATTTTAGTGCAAAAAAACCCTTAAAATACAAAAATTTTCCACCAATATTATGAAACAGGATACTAAACAAAATCCAGAGAAAGTAAAAGAAAGAACTTGTCACAGCCTAAGCAGGCGGTGTTGCAGTGGATAGAGAATTTGACTGAAATGCGAAGGACCCAGATTTCAAATTTCAAGGTCGCCTGCTTGAGCGCGGGATTATCTGGTTTGAGCAAAACTCACCAGCTTTAGCCCAATGGGCTCACTACTCGAGCAAGAGGTCACTCAGTAGCTGTAGTTCCCTGGTCAAGGCACAATGAGAAAGCATTCAAGGAACAACTAAGTTGACACAACAAATAACTGATGATTGATCTGTGACCTGGCACATAAAAAAAAAAACCTCTTTACGTTCCTGTCTGTGTGTCCCTATCTATCTCTCTCTCTGAATTTCTCCCTGTCTCAAAAAAAAAAAAAGAAGAAAGAAAGACAGAAAGAAAGAAAGAAAGAAAGAAAGAAAGAAAGAAAGGAAATGTTCACAGAGATATTCGGCGGCTGTATATCATATAAACCCTCGTTTAAGACTCATCTTTTTTGAAAAATGTGCGGTTTGACAACAGGGTGCGTCTTATACAGTGGTTGTAGTATTTTTTACTTGCATTTCTTGTTTCTTTGCATTTGTTATCATTTCCTCAAATTATGTGCCCAAAAATGAAGGTGTGTCTTCTACGGGGAGACAGGTTATGCATGGGGAAATATGGTACTTTACAACCCTACTACCTATTTTTTCTTGTGGTGAGATTTTAAAAAACATAATTCATTCCTCTATGCAATATAAGCTGCAAAAACAAAAAAAAAGCCATTGTCATTCTTTCTTTTATTTAATTATTAATGGTAGAGGAAGAAGTGTGGGGGAAAAACAGACAGATAGTCAGAAACATCAATCTGTTTCTCTATGTGCCTTGAAACAGGACCAAACCTATGACATTACTATATGGGTGAGATGCTCTAACTACTGAACTCTCTGGTGTAAGCAAGCCATTCTCTGTATAGGGACAAAATTACTAGAGAAAACCTGAGGCAATTAAAAAATAAAATAATAATCTAGTGTGCTGAGGTGACAGCAACAGAAGACTTTTCTATGCTCTTGATAGTCAAGGGCATAAACAGTGATAAACAGTATTTCTGATTGTAGAGCACGCATTGATACCTTTTCTAACATGCAATTTTTCTTGTGCCGTGGCAGCAGTCCAGACTGAGGAACCTCCTAAGCTTTTGTTTTCAGAATTTATCTGAGCCTGGGTCAGCACTTACAAGTTAGGTTCTTTTGGTCACAGAACACCTCCCAGGTTCATTGTTTCATCACTTGTAAATTTTCTCAGTTTTATAGCTGATATAAAAAATTGGTGAAGAACCGAGACTTATGTCTCAGGTCTCCCTTCTGAGAAACTGATATACTTAACCTTGCCACGATCAATCACAACTGGGACCATAGGTATTGCAATACCAAATCCAGTATTTGTCACAACTTTAATTTTTTATGTATGTTTTTCCTTCCTCTGTCTACTCCATGACAGGGTAATATGCAAAAAGACAGAAAGTGAGTTTGTCTCATTCACTATAGGCAAACAATGTTGAGCACAGTGCCTGGCATATAAAAAATTACAATAAGTTTTTACTGAAAAAGTGAATAGTCATTTCCATATGTACACAGATATCCACAAAGGACAGACACTATTAAAACAGAGAGAAATGCTCATGTGCAATGCACATCTATGCACACTTTGGGTACATGCACCCAATGTACATGAGTACATATACATAGAGAAATATAATTGGTACACAAAGAATATAAAGAGAAAATGGCATAAAGTTAACAGCTGATATCTATGTATGAAAATTTGTTGTTTTGTTTTTCTTATCAGTTTTTTGCACTTCTGCAATAAGAATACCATTTATATAATAAAATGTGTTTAAATTGAATATACATGTCAAATCAAAGCACATCATATTTTAGAATACATTTAGTAGATTTAAATGACAGTAGTTAAAAAGACAGATGTAAAAATAGTAGAATGGGAAGTTACTGAGTGCAGGGAAATGTGTTCTTAGCACAGTGCCTGGTATATGACGGGCACTTTCAAAGGCTTTATGAAAGCATGGCTAAAAGGAAAGAAGGAAAACAAAATGAAATGGTAGATTCCCGAAAAACAAACCACTAAGGATACATAAAAACTTCACAGAACTAGTTAATTGGAATGAACGGTTGTAGACAATCTTATATACCAAAATTTTCCTTTAGACTTATATTGAACTGTGATTCCCAAGATGCAAACGAGGTGGCAGCGGAGAAGCACATGTAACAGAGACTATTATTGTATGTGGTATGGAGCAATTTCCAGCCAACTTCAGAGGATTGAAATGATATCAAGTATATCTCTTGTTTTCACTACAGTTAACGTTGAAACAAGTAGCAAACAGTAACTAGAACTCTTTTATATTTACAAGTTATAAAAATACCTTCTGGATAGCCTTGGATTCAACATTGATAGATAACGCACAACACCCATCTGCTGAATTTTTCCAGGTGATCTGCTCTGAGCTGTTATTCCCAAGGAACACACAAAGTGGCAGCAGGGAAGTGCACTTGGAAAACATTTCCCAGAGATCTTTTTGTATGTTCTTTCAAGCAAGTTTCAACTACCTCTAAAGTAAAAAATGATATAAAGCATGTTTTCTGTTGTCATTACAAATAATAATAAACAGTAATAGAAATTAATGAAAAATCCCCTTTTTGAAGGTAAGGAAATTCACTCCTAAAAAACCCTCCCCTTAAAATCGCAATTCCAGTTACAAAATACTTTACAATTAATGGAAATAAAAAATACATAAGAAAACCTATGAAAAAATGTAGTGAGGAATATATTTTAGGGCAAGAAAACCTTAAAATACACCGCCTGTCCATCCATACTAAGAAACAGGATACTAAATAAAATCCAGAGAAAGTAAAAGAAAAAAATATTCACAGCCTGAACAGGCAATGACGCAGGGGTTAAAGTATTTAACTGGAATGCGCAAGACCCAGGTTTGAGATCCCAAGGGTGCCAGCTTGAGCGAGGGCTCCTGTGGTTTGAGCAAAGCTCACCATCTTGAGCCCAAGGTCGCTGGCTCAAACAAGTTGTCACTGGACAAGCTGTAGCCCCCTGGTCAAGGCACATATGAGACAGGAGTCAATGAAAACCTCAGGGGTCACAAAGAAAAACTGATGATTGATCTGTGTCCTAGCACATTATAAACACTTTCTCCATTTCTGTCTGTCTGTCCCTATCTATCCCTCTCTTTGAATCTCTCCCTGTCTCTGTAAAATAAAAGAAAAAGAAAAAGAAAAATGAAATATTCACAGAGACATTTGGAGAGTGTATACCATATTTCCCCATGTATAAGACTCATATCTTTTGAAAAATGTGGGTTTAGAAATCTTGGTGTGTCTTATACAGTGGTTGTAGAATTTTTTTACTTGCATTTTCCATTTATTAGCACTTGTTATCATTTTCATACAATTTGTGCCCCAAAATTAAGGTGCGTCTTACACAGGAAGGCTTCTTATACATGGGGAAATATGGTACTTTACAACCTTACCATTTATTTCCTATTGGAGTAAGATTTTGAAAAACATAATTCACTCTTCAATGCAATTTAAGCTGCAAAAACAACAACAAAAAAGCCGTTGCCATTTTTTCTTTTATTTATTTATTTATTTTAGAGGCAAGATAAAGGGGGAAAAAGAGAGACAGATAGTCAGAAACATCAATCTGTTTCTGTATATGCCTTGACCCAGGAGCAAACCCATGACATTAGCGTATGGGTGTTTGGCTTTAACTACTGAGCTGTCTGATAAGAGCAAGCCATTGTATTTTGGGGAAAAAACTTACTAGAGAAAACCAGAGGAAATTAAATAATAAAATGATAAACTAGTCTCTCTGGTGAAAACACCAGAAGACTTTTTTGCTCTTAAAATTCAGGGGCATAATCAGTATTTCTAATTGCTTAGCACAAAGTGACCCCTTTCTTAACATGCATTTTCTTTTGTGCCATGGCAGCAGTCCAGACTGAGAGACCTCTTAATCTTTGAACATCAAATTTATCTGAGCATTGCTCACCACATACAAGCTAGGTTCTTTTGCTCACAGAACACCTCCCAGGGTCTTTGTTTCATAACTTCTATATTTTCTCAGTTTTATATCTGAGAACATGCATTGCTGAAAAACTGAACTCAGCTCTGCCTTCTGAGGAACTGATATACTAAACCTCGCCACAATAAATCATAACTGACACCAAAAATATTGCACTACCAAATTCAGTGCTTCTTAAACTGACGATTTTTTTATTTATGTATATATTTTTTTCTTTCTGTCTACCCCATGACAGTGTAGTATTCATAAAGAGAGAAAGTTAGTCTGTCTCATTCAATATAGACAGCCAACATTGAGGACAGTGCCTGGCACATAATAGAAATACAATAAGTGTTTCTTGAATGAATTAATTAATAAATATTTATTTGCATATGTACACAGATATCCACAAATGACAGACACTGTGGACACAGAGAGATATGCTCATGTTCAATGCACTTCTATGCACACAGATGTACACAAACCCAATGTACCTGAGTATATATACATAGAGAAATATAAAAAGTACACAAAGAATAGGAAAAGAAAATGTCATAATATTAACAGTTGATATATCTGTATGTAAATTTGTTGTTGTTTTAGAGATAATTTTTCTTGCAATTCTGCAATAAGAATACATTTTTTATAATAAAAAAGATGTTAAAATTTAACATACTTTTCAAATCAAAGCACATCCTATTTTAAAATACACAAAGTAGATGTATATAAAAGAAGTTAAGCCCTGGCTGGTTGGCACAGTGCTAGAGTGTCGGCCTCGCGTGCTAAAGTTCCAGGTTTGATTTCCAGCCACGGCACACAGGAGAAGCGACCACCTGCTTCTCCACCTCTCCCCCTCTCCTTCCTTTCTGTCTCTCCCTTCCCTTCCTGCAGCAGAGGCTCCATTAAAGCAAAGATAACCTGGGCTCTGGAGATGGCTCCTCCGTTCTGCCCCAGGCACAAGAGTGGTTCTGGTATCAACAGGTCTACGACAAGGGGTTGCAGAGCATCGGCCCCTGGTGGGCAGAACATCGCCCCATTGTGGGCGTGCTGAGTGGATCTCGGTCAGGCGCATGCGGGAGTCTGTCTGACTGTCTCTCTAGTTTCCAGCTTCAGAAAAATACAGAAAAAAAAGAAGTTAAAAAGACAGAAGTTAAAAGCGTAGAAATGGAAGTCATTGAGTGAATGTACATGAGTTTCTAACATAGTGCCTAGTATATGATGGGCACTTTCAAAGGCTTTATGAAAGCATGGCTGGAAGGAAAAGAGAAGAACAAGATGAACCGAGAGATTTTCAGAAAACAAACCACTAAGGATACATAAAATCTTTACAGAAACTGCAAATTAGAATCAAAGTTTATAGACAACGCTGTCTACCAAAATATTCCTTTATACCAGTAATGATGGGTGATTCCCAAGATGCACACGAGGTGTCAGCAGAGAAGCACATGTAACAGAGACCATTACTGTATGTGCTATGGAGCAAGTTCCAGCCAACTTGAGAGGATTGAAATGATACCAAGTATATCTCTTGCTTTCACTAAAATTACCATTGAAAGTAGTAGCAAGCAGTTACTAGAATTATTTATATTTACAAGTTATAAAAGTTTCTTTTAGATAGCCTTAGATTCAACATTGATAGATAATGCACAACAACCAACAGATGTATTTTTTCAGGTGAACTGATCTGAGCTCTTATTCCAAAGGTGCACATGAGGTGGAGGCAGGGAAGCGCACTTCAAAAACATTTATCACAGATAATCCTGTATGTTCTTTCAAGCAAGTTTCCACTACCTCTAACCTTAGAAATGATATAAAGCATGTTTCTTGTTGTCATTACACTTAATAGAGTAAACAGTAATAGAAATTAACTAAAATTCCTTTTTTTGACGGTAAGGAAATTATTGCAAAATAAACCACCCCCCTCAAAATCACAATTCAAGTTGCAAAATACCTCAAAATTATTGGAAATAAAAACTACATAAGGAAACCTATTGAAAAAATGTAGTGATGAATATATTTTATGGCAAGAAAACCTTAATATACACAGCCTTTCTACCTATATTAAGAACCAGGATACTAAATAAAATCCAGAGAAAGTAAAAAAAATGTTCACAGACTGAGCAGGCGATGGTGCAGTGGTTAGAGCATTTGACTGGAATGCGGAGGACCCAGGTTTGAGATCCCAAGGGCGACAGCTTGAGCGTGGGCTCAGGTTTTTTGAGCAAAGCTCAGCAGCTTATGCCCAAGGTCGCTGGCTGGAGCTAGCGGTCACTCGTTCAGCTGTAGTCCCCTTGTCAAGGCACATAAGAGACAGGAGTCAGTGAACACATAAGGGCTCACAACGAAAAACTGATGATTGATCTGTGACATGGCCCATAATTAAAACTCTGCCCATTTCTGTTTGTCTGTCCCTATCTATCTCTCTCTATGACCCTCTCCCTGTCTCCGTAAAAAAAAAAAAAAAGAAATGTTCACAGAGACATTTGGAGGGTGTATACCATATTTCCCCATGTATAAGACTCATCTTTTCTGAAAAATGTGGGGTTAGAAAACTGGGTGCGTCTTATACAGTGGTTGTAGTATTTTTTACTTGCATTTCCCATTTATTTGCATTTCTTATCATTTTCTCTAAATTTGTGCCCCAAAATTAAGGTGCGTCTTATACAAGGAGGCTTCTTATACATGGGGAAATATGGGACTTTAAGACCTTACCATTTATTTCCTCTTGGGGTGAGATTTTGAAAAATATAATTCATTATTCTATGCAGTTTAAGCTGCAAAAACAACAACAAAAAAGCCATTGTCATTTTTTCTTTTATTTATTTATTCATGTTAGATGCAG
Source organism: Saccopteryx leptura (assembly GCF_036850995.1). Classification (NCBI taxonomy): domain Eukaryota; kingdom Metazoa; phylum Chordata; class Mammalia; order Chiroptera; family Emballonuridae; genus Saccopteryx; species Saccopteryx leptura. The sequence goes on along the minus strand of NW_027095697.1, from coordinate 3,845,703 downwards.
GATAAAGTGGGGAAAATACAAGCAGATAGTCAGAAACATCAATCTGTTACTGTATGTGCCTTGACCCAGGAGCAAACCTATGACATTAGTGTATGGGTGTGATGCTTTTACTACTGAGCTCTCTGGTGAGAGCAAGCCATTGTCTTCTGGGGAAAAATTTTCCTAGAAAAAATCAGAGGTAATTAAAAATAAAATGATTATCTAGTCTGCTGTGGTGACAACACCAGAAGACTTTTCTTTGCTCTTGAAATTCAGGTGCATAATCATTATTTCTAATTATTTAGCACAAAGTGACTCCTTTCCTAACCTGCACTTTCTCTTGTGCCATGGCAACAGTCCAGACTGAGAGACCTCCTAAGCCTTTGGACATCAGAATTTATCTGAACATTGGTCACCACATACAAGCTGGGTTCTTTTGCTCACAGAACACCTCCCAGGGTCTTTGTTTCATAACTTCTATATTTTCTCAGTTTTACATCTCTGAACATGCATTGCTGAAAAACCTAGACTTATGTCTGAGCTCTGCCTTCTGAGAAACTGATATACTGAACCTTTCCTCAATAATTTATAAGTAACACCAAAGTTATTGCACTACCAAATTCAGTGCTCGTTTAATTTATGATTATTTTATTAATGTATATATATTTTTTCTTTCTATGCCATGACAGTTTAGTATTCATAAAGACAGAAAGTGAGTCTGACTCATTCACTATAGGCAACCAATGTCGAGCAGAGTAGGTGACACATAATAGAAATGCAATAAGTGTTTCTGAATGAATGAATATATAGTCATTTGCATACATACACAGATATCCAAAAATAACAGACACTGTGGACACAGAGTGATATGCTCATGTGCAATGCACATCTACACACACATATGTACACACACCCAATGTACCTGAGTATATACACATAGAGAAATAGAATAGGTAAACAAAGAATATGGAAAGAAAATGTCCTAATATTAACTGTAGTTATATCTGTATGAAAATAAGTTGTGGTTGTTTTTCAGATCATTTTTCGTGCACTACTGCAATAAGAATACATTTTATATAATGAAAACGTAATTAAAATTCAACATACTTGTCAAATCAAAGCACATCCTATTTTACAATATGTGAAGTAGATACATGTAAAAGAAGTTAAGCCCTGGCTGGTTGGCTAAGTGGTAGAGCATCAGCCTCATGGTCATAAGTCCCAGGTTTGATTCCTGGCCAGGGCACACAGGAGAAATATCCATCTGCTTCTCCACCCCTCCCCCTCTCCTTCCTCTCTGATTCTATCTACCCCTCCCGCAGCCAAGGCACCATTGGAGCAAAGGTGGCCCGGGCACTAGGGATGGCTCCTTGCCTTCTTCCCAAGGTGCTAGAGTGGCTCTGGTCAGAACAGGGCGACGACTTGGGGGTGCAGAGTATCGACCCCTGGTGGGCAGAGCATCAATCTTGGTGGGCGTACCAAGTGGATCTCTGTCGGGCGCATGTGGGAGTCTGTCTGACTGTCTCTCTCTGTTTCTAGCTTCAGAAAAATAAAAAAATGAAGTTAAAAGAGAAGATAAAAGTGTCAAAGTGGAAATCATTGAGTGCAGAGACATGAGTTCCTAGCACAGTGCCTGGTATATGATGGACACTTTTAAAGGCTTTATGAAAGTATGGCTGGAAGGAAAGAGAAAAACAAGATGAACCGAGAGATTTTCAGAAAACAAACCACTAAGGATATATAAAATCTTTACAGAAAAGGCAAATTGGAATCAAAGTTTATAGACAATGCTCTCTACCAAACTATTCCTTTGGAACTGTACTGAGGCGTGATTTTCAAAATGAACACGAGGTGACAGCAGAGAAGCACATGTAACAGTGACCATTATTGTATGTGCTATAGAGCAAGTTCCAGCCAACTTGAGAGGATTGAAATGATACCAAGTATATCTCTTGCTTTCACTGCAATTAACGTTGAAAGAAGTAGCAATCACTAACTAGAAATTTTTTATATTTACAAGTTTTAAAAGTTTCTTTTAGATAGACTTGGATTCAACATTGATAGATAATGCACAACTGCAAACTGATGTATTTTTCTAGGTGAACTGATCTGAGATGTTATTCCCAAGTTGCACACAAGGTGGTAGCAGGGAAGCACACTTGGAAAACATTTACCACAGATAATCCTGTATGTTCTTTCAAGCAAGTTTCAACTACCCCTAACCTTAGAAATGATATAAAGCATGTTTCTTGTTGTCATTACAGTAAATATAGTAAACAGTAATAGAAAATAACTAAAAATCACTTTTTGAAGGTATGGAAATTCACTCCTAGATAACCCCCACCTCCAAATCATAATTCAAGTTGTAAAACACTTTAAATTAATGGAAATATAAACTACAAAAGGAAACCTATGGAAAAAGGTAGTGATTAATATATTTTAGGGCAAGAAAACATTAAAATATTCAGCCTTTCCACCCATATAAAGAACCAGGATACTAAATAATATCCAGAGATAGTAAAAGAAAAAAATATTCAAAGCCTGAATAGGAGATGGCCAGTGGTTAGAGCATTCGACTGGAATGCGGGGAACCCAGGTTTCAGATCCAATGAGTGCCAGCTTGACCATGGGCTTATATGATTTGAACAAAGCTCACCAGTTTAAGCCCATGGTCACTGGCTCAAGCAATTGGTCACTCAATCAGTTGTAGCCCCCTGGTCAAGTCACATATGAGACAGGAGTCAATGAACATGTAAGGGGTCACAATGAAAAACTGATGATTGATCTGTGACCTGGCACATAATAAAAATTCTTTCCATTTTTTCTTTTTGTCCCTATCTATTTCTCTATTTGACTCTCTCTGTCTCCAAAAAAAATAATAAAAAAAGGAATAAAAGAAATGTTCACAGAGTCATTGGAGGGTGTATACCATATTTATCCATGTATAAGACTCATCTTTTTTGAAAAAATGTTGGGTTAGAAAACTTTGTGCATATTATACAGTGGCTGTAGTGTTTTTTTACTTGCATTTCCCATTTATTCGCATCTGTTATCATTTTCTCAAAATTTGGGCTCCAAAATTAAGTTGTGTCTTATACAGGGAGGCTTCTTATACATGAGAAAATATGGGACTTTAAGACCTTACCATTTATTTCCTCGTTGGGTGAGATTTTGAAAAACATAATTGAATCTTATATGTAATATAAGCTACAAAAACAATAACAAAAAAGCCATTGTCCTTTTTTAAATTTATTTATTTATGTTAGATGCAGGATAAAGTGGGGAAAATACAGACAGATAGTCAGAAACATAAATTTGTTTCTGTATGTGCTTGACCCACGAGCAAACCTATTACATTAGCGTATGGGTGTGATGCTTTCACTACTGAGCTCTCTGGTGAGAGCAAGCCATTGTCTTTTGGGAAAAAAATTTTCTGGAAAAAACCAGAGGTAAAAAAATAAAATGATAATCTAGTCTGCTGTGGTGACAACACCAGAAGACTTTTCTTTGCTCTTGAAATTCAGGGCCATGATCCCTATTTCTAATTTTTTAGCACAAAGTGACCCCTTTCCTAACATGCACTTTCTCTTGTGCCATGGCAGCAGTCCAGACTGAGAGACCTCCTAAGCCTTGGACATCAGAATTTATCTGAACATTGTTCACCACATACAAGCTGGGTTCTTTTGCTCACAGAATACCTCCCAGGGTCTTTGTTTCAAAACTTCTATATTTTCTCAGTTTTATATCTGAGAACAAGCATTGCTGAAATACCGAGACTTATATCTCATATCTGCCTTCTGAGAAACTGATATACTGAACCTTGCCACAATAAGTCATAACTGACAACAAAGATATTGCACTACCAAATTCAGTGCTCGATAAACTTATGATTATTTTATTTATGTATATTTTTTCTTTCTGTCACCCCATGACAGTGTAGTATTCATAAAGAAAAAAGTGAGTCTGTCTCATTCACTATAGGCAACCAATGTTGAGCACAGTGCCTGGCACATAATAGAAATACTATAAATGTTTCCTGAATGAATGAATATATATTAATTTGCATACAGACACAGATATGCACAAATAACAGACACTGTGGACACAGAGAGATATGCTCATGTGCAATGCACATCTATGCACACTGGGTAAACACACCCAATGTACCTGAGTATATATATAGAGAGAAATATAAGAGGTACACAAAGAATATGGAAAGAAAATGTCCTAATATTAACTTTAGATATATCTGTATGAAAATTTGTTGTGATTGCTTTTGAGATCATTTTTCTTGCACTCCTGCAATAAGAATACATTTTTTACAATGAAAAAGCTGTTAAAATTCAACATACCTGTCAAATTAAAGCACATCCTATTTTACAATACACGAAGTAGATGTATATAAAAGAAGGTAAGCCATGGCTGTTTGGCTCAGTGGTAGAGCGTCGTCCTCATGTGCAGAAGTCCAGGGTTCGATTCCCAGCCAGGGCACACAGGAGAAGACTCTTCTGCTTATCCACCTCCCCCCTCTCCTTCCTCTCTCTCTCTCTTCCCTTCCCACAACTGAGGCACCATTGGAGCAAAGAAAACCAGGGCGCTTCAGTGGCTCTGGTCGCAACAGGGCGAGGACCAGGGGGTGCAGAGCATTCTCCCCTGGTGTGCAGAGCTTCGCCCCCTGGTGGGCATGCCAAGTGGATCTCGGTCGGGTGCATGCGGGAGTCTGACTGTCTCTCTCATTTCCAGCTTCAGAAAAATACAGAAAAAAAAGAAGTTAAAAAGACAGAAGTTAAGAGCGTAGAAATGGAAGTCATTGAGTGCATGTACATGAGTTCTTAGCACAGAACCTGGTATATGATGGGCACTTTCAAAGGCTTTTTGAAAGCATGGTTATAAAGAAAGGAGAAAAACAAGATGAACCAAGACATTTTCAGAAAACGTTAATAAAAATTTATAAAAAAAAAAAAAAAGAAAACAAACCACTAAGGATACATAAAATCTTTACAGAAACTGCAAATTAGAATCAAAGTTTATAGACAACGCTGTCAACCAAAATATTCTTTTGCACCAGTAATGAGGCATGATTCTCAAGATGCACACGAGGTGTCAGCAGAGAAGCACATGTAACAGAGACCATTACTGTATGTGCGATGGAGCAAGTTCCAGCCAACTTCAGAGGATTGAAATGATACCAAGTATATCTCTTGCTTTCACTACATTTAACATTGAAAGAACTAGCAAGCAGTAACAAGAATTTCCTTATATTTACAAGTTATAAAAGTTTATTTTAGATAGCCTTGGATTCAACATTGATAGATAATGCACAACACACAACTGATGTATTTTTCCACGTGAACTCATCTGAGCTGTTATTTCAAAGGTGCACATGAGGTTGAGGCAGGGAAGCGCACTTGGAAAACATTTACCACAGATAATCCTGTATGTTCTTTCAAGGAATTTTCCACTACCTCTAACCTTAGAAATGATATAAAGCATGTTTCTTGTTGTCATTACACTTAATATAGTAAGCAGTAATAGAAATTAACCAAAAATTTCATTTTTTGACGGTAAGAAAATGATTGCAAAATAACCCCCCCCCTCAAAATCACAATTCAAGTTGCAAAATACCTTAATATTATTGAAAATAAAAACTACAAGAAGAAACCTATTGAAAAATGTAGTGATGAATATATTTTATGGCAAGAAAACCTTAAAATACACAGCCTTTCTACCTATATTAAGAACCAGGATACTAAATAAAATCCAGAGAAAATATAAAAAAAAACAACTGTTCACAGCCTGAGCACGTGAAGGCACAGTGGTTAGAGCATTCAACTGGAATGCAGGGAACCCAGGTTTGAGATTCCAAGGTCGCCAGCTTGAACGAGGGCTCATATGATTTGAGCAAAGCTCACCAGCTTAAGCCCAAGATCACAGGCTCAAGCAATCAGTCACTCAATCAGTTGTAGGCCCCTGGTCAAGTCACATATGAGACAGGAGTAAATCAACATGTAAGGGGTCAAAAGAAAAAACTGATGATTTATCTGTGACTTGAACATAATAAAAACTCTGTCCATTACTGTCTGTCTGTCCTTATCTATTTCTCTCTCTGACTCTCTCCCTGTCTCTGTAAAAAAAAAAAAAAAGAAAAGAAAAAAAAGAAATGTTCACAGGGACATTTGGAGGGGTTATACCATATTTCTCCATGTATAAGACTCATCTTTTTTGAAAATTGTGTAATTAGAAAACTGCGTGCGTCTTATACAGTGGTTGTAGTATTTTTTACTTGCATTTGCCGTTTATTCGCATTAGTTATCATTTTCACAAAATATGTGCCCCCAAATTAAGGTGCATCTTATACAGAGAGTCTTCTTATACATGGGGAACTCTGGGATTTTAAGACCTTACCATTTATTTCCTCTTGGGATGAGATTTTGTAAAACATAACTCATTCTTCTCTACAATTTAAGCTGCAAAAACAACAACAGAAAAGACATTGTCATTTTTTTTTTATTTAGTTATTCATGCTAGATGCAGGATAAAGGGGGGAAAATACAAACAGATAGTCAGGAACATCAATTTGTTTCTGTATGTGCCTTGACACAGGAGCAAACCTATGACATTAGCGTATGTGTGTGATGCTTTAACTACTGAGCTCTCTGGTGAGAGCAAGCCTTTGGCTTTTGGGGAAAAATTTACTAGAGAATACCAGAGGAAATTAAAAAATAAAATGATAATCTGGCCTGCTGTGGTGACCACACCAGAAGACTTTTCTTTTCACTTGAAATTGAGGGGCATAATCACTATTACTAATTGTTTAAACAAAGTGACCCCTTTCCTAACATCAACTTTCTCTTGTGCCTTGGCAGCAGTCCAGACTAATAGAGCTCCTAAGTTTTCGACATCAGAATTTATCTGAGCATTGGTCATCACATACAAGCTAGGTTCTTTTCCTCACAGAACACCTCCCAGGGTCTTTGTTTCATAACTTCTATATTTTCTTATTTTTATACCTGAGAATATGCATTGCTAAAAAACTGAGACTTATTTCTCAGCTCTGACTTCTGAGAAACTGATACACTGAACCTCGCCACAATAAATCATAAGTGACAACAAAGATATTGCACTACCAATTTCAGTGCTTGCTAAACTTACGATTATTTTATTCATGTATATTTTTTTCTTTCTTTCACCCCATGACAGTGTAGTATTCATAAAGACAAAAACTGAGTCTGTCTCATTTACTATTGGCAAACAGTGTCAAGCAAAGTGCCTGGCACATAATAGAAATACAATAAATGTTTCCTGAATGACTAAATAAATATTCATTTGCATACATACAGAGATATGCACAAATGACAGACACTGTGGACCCAGAGAGATATGCTCATGTGCAATTCACATCTATGCACACAGATGTAAACACACCCAATATACCATAGTATATATACACAGAGAAATATAAGAGGTACACAAAAAATATGAAAAGAAAATGTCCTAATATTAACAGTAGATATATCTGTATGAAAATTTCTTGTTGTTCTTGTTTTTGAGATTATTTTTCTTGAACTCCTGCAATAAAAATACATTTTTTATAATGAAAAAGCTGTTAAAATTCAACATACTTGTCAAATCAAAGCTCATCCTATTTTACAATACACGAAGTAGATGTATGTAAAAGAAGTTAAGCCCTGGTTGGTTGGCTCAGTGGTAGAGCGTCGCCCATGCGTGCAGAAGTCCAGGGTTTGATTTCTGGCCAAGGCATACAGAAGAATCGCCCATCTTCTTCTCAACCCATCGCCCTCTTCTTCCTCTCTGTCTCTCCCCTCACCTCCCACAGATGAGGCACCATTGGAGCAAAGATAATCTGGGCGCTGCAGTGGCTCTGGTCGCAAAAGGGCTACGACCCAGGGGTGCAGAGCATCAGCCCCTGGTTGGCAGAGCTTTGCCCCCTAGTGGGCATGCCAAGTGAGTCTCAGTCAGGAGTATGCGGGAGTCTGTCTGACTGTCTCTCTTGTTTCCAGCTTCAGAAAAATACAGAAAAAAACAAAGTTAAAAAGACAGAAGTTAAAAGCGTAGAAATGGAAGTCAGAGTTCTTAGCACAGTGCCTGGTATATGATGGGCACTTTCAAAGGCTTTATGAAAGCATGGCTGAAAAGAAAGGAGAAAAACAAGATGAACCAAGACATTTTCAGAAAACAAACCACTAAGGATACATAAAATCTTTACAGAAACTGCAAATTAGAATCAAAGTTTATAGACAACACTGTCAACCAAAATATTCCTTTGCACCAGTAATGAGGCATGATTCCCAAGATGCACATGAGGTGTCAGCAGAAAAGCACATGTAACAGAGACCATTATTGTATGTGCTATTGAGCAAGTTCCAGCCAACTTCAGAGGATTGAAATGATACCAAATATATCTCTTGCTTTCACTACAATTAATGTTGAAAGAACTAGCAAGCAGTAACTAGAATTTATTTATATTTACAATTTATAAATGTTTCTTTTAGATAGCCTTGGATTCAACACTGATAGATAACGGACAACACCCAACTGATGTATTTTTCCAGGTGAACTCATCTGAGCTGTTATTCCAAATGTGCACACAAGGTTGAACCAGGGAAGCACACCTGAAAATCATTTACCACAGATAATCCTGTATGTTCTTTCAAGGAAGTTTCCACTACCTCTAACCTTAGAAATGATATAAAACATGGTTCTTGTTGTCATTACACTTAATATACTAAGCAGTAATAGAAATTAACCAAAAATTCCATTTTTTGACGGTAAGGAAATTATTCCTCAATACCCCCCCCAAAATCACAATTTTAGATGCAAAATACCTTAATATTATTGGAAATAAAAACTACAAAAAGAAACCTATTTTAAAATGTAGGGATCAATATATTTTATGGCAAGAAAACCTTAAAATCCACAGCCTTTCTACCTATATTAAGAACCAGGATACTAAATAAAATCCAGAGAAAGTAAAAAAAAATGTTTTCAGCCTGAACAGGCAATGGCACAGTGGTTAGAGCATTCAACTGGAATGCAGGGAACCCAGGTTTGAGATTCCAGGGTAGGCAGCTTGACCGAGGGCTCATATGATTTGAGCAAAGCTCACCAGCTTAAGTCTAAGGTCACTGTCTCAAGCAATCGCTCACTCGATCAGTTGTAGTCCCTTAATCAAGTCACATATGAGACAGGAGTCAATGACATGTAAGGGGTCACAAGAAAAACTGATGATTTATCTGTGACCTGGCACATAATAAAAACTCTGTCCGTTTCTGTCTGTCTGTCTCTATCTATTCCTTTCTCAGACTCTCTCCCAGTCTTTGTAAAAAAAAAAAAAAAGAAAAAAAAGAAATGTTCACAGAGCCATTTGGAGGGTGTATACCATATTTCTCCATGTATAAGACTCATCATTTTTGAAAAATGTTAGGTTAGAAAAATGCGTGCATCTTATACAGTGGCAAACAGTATAGAGCACAGTGCCTGGAACATAATATAAATAAACAAGTGTTTAAAGAATGAAATAATAAATAGTAATTTGCATGCATACACAGTTATCTACAAATGATAAAAATTGTGGACATAGAGAGATATGCTCATATGCAATGCACACATATACACACAAATGTATGCACACCCAATATACCTTAGCTTGTATAGATATAGAAATATAATAGGTACACTAAGAATATGGAAAGAGAATGTCATTATATTAACAGTAGTTATCTCTGCATAAAAATTTGTTTTTTATTTATTTTTTCTTTCATTTTTGCAATAAGAATAGAGTTTTTATAGTAAAAAAGTAGTTACATTCAACATATTTTCAAATCAAAGCACATCTTATTTTAAAATACTTAAAAAATTTAAATAAAAGAGCCCAAAAGCAGAAGTAAAAATAGTAGAAAGGGAAGACATTGAGTGCACCAACTACTCATGTAGTTCCTAGCACAGTGCCTGGTATATGATGGGAACATTCAAAGGCTTTATGATAGCATTGCTGGAAGGAAAGAAGAAAAACGAGATGAATCGATAGATTCCCAGAAATCAAGTCACTACGAATATAAAAAAAATTTCAGATCCAGCAAATTAGAATCAACGCGTGTAGACAATCCTCTCTACTATTTCTTTCCTTTGGATCTGTTCTGAGGTGTGATTCCCAAGATGCACACGAGATGGCAGCAGAGAAGCACATGTAACAGAGACCATTACTGTATGTACTATGCAGCAAGCTTCAGCTAACTTCAGTGGATTGAAATAATATCAAATATGACTATTGCCTTCATTAGAGTTATCGTTGAAACAAGTAGCAAACAGTAACTGGAAATTTCTTATATTTACAATTTATAAAAGTATCTTCTAAATAGTCTTGGTTTCCAAATTGATAGATAAAGCACAACTCCCAACTGCTGTGTTTTTTCAGGTCAACTGCTCTGAGCTGTTATTCCCTAGGTGAACACGAGGTGGCAGCAGAGAAGCGCACTGGGAAAACATTTCCCACAGATAATCCTATATTTTTTTCAAGCAAGTTCCAACTACCTCAAACCTTTGAAATGATATAAAGCATATTTCTTCTTGTTATTACTCTTACTCTAGAAATCAGTAATAAAAACTAACTAAAAAACCCTTCCCTTTTTAAGTTAAGAAATTCATTCCTAAATAACCCCTGCTCAAAATCAAAACTCAAGTTACAAAATATTTTAAACTTAATGGAAATAAAAACTACATAAGATAACCTATGGAAAAATGTGATGAATATATTTTAGTGGAAAAAAACCTTAAAATACACAACGTTTTCAATCATACAATGAAACAGGATACTAAACAAAATCCAGAGAAAGTAAAAGATAAAAATTTTCACAGCCTGAGGAGGAGGTGGTGTGGTGGATACAGCATTTGACTGGAATGCGCAGGACCCAGGTTGAAATCCCAAGATCGCCAGCTTGAGCGTTGGCTTATGTGGTTTGAGCAAAGCTCACCAGCTTTAGCCCAATGGGCTCACTGGCTCGAGCAAAAGGTTACTCGGTCAGCTGCAGTTCCGTGGTCAAGGCACAATGAGAGAGCAGTCAAAGAGCAACTAAGGTGGCACAACAAAAAACTGATGATTGATTTGTGAACTTGCACATAATAAAAAAAATACTCTTTACCTTCCTTTCTGTGTGTCCCTATCTATCCCTCTCTCTGACTCGCTCACTGTCTCTGTAAAAAAAGAAAAAGAAAAAAAAAACAAAAGAAAGAAAGAAATAAAGGGTTCACAGTGACATTCAGTGGGTGTATACCATATTTGCACTTGTTTAAGACTCATCTTTTTTGATAAATGTGGGGTTTGAAAACTGGCTGCGTCTTATACAGTGCTTGTAGTATATTTTACTTGCATTTCCTGTTTCTTCGCAGTTGCTATCATTTTCTCAAATTTTGTGCCCAAAAATGAAGGTGTGTCTTTTACAGGGAGGCATATTATGCATGGGGAAATATGGTACTTTAGAACTTTATTACATATTTTCCTCTGTGGTGAGATTTTGAAAAACATAATTCATTTTTCTATGCAATTTAAGCTGCGGAAACAACAAAAAATAGCCATTGTCATTTTTTCTTTTATTTAATGTTTAATGTTAGAGAGAGGATTTGGGGGGGGGGAAAGACAGACAGATAGAAACATCAATCTGTTTCTGTATGTGCCTTGAACTGGGACGAATCCCATGACATTACACTATGAGTGTGATGCTCTAACTAGTGAGCTCTCTGGTGTAAGCAAGCCATTGTCTCTAGGGGGACAAAATTACTAGAGACAACGTGAGGCAAATAAGAAATAAAATAATAATCTAGTCTGCTGTGGTGAAAACATCAGAAGACTTTTCTAGGCTCTTGTCAGTCAGGGACATATACAGTCAGTATTTCTGATTGTTGAGCACGAATTCACATCTTTCCTAACATGCACTTTTTCTTGTGCCATGGCAGCAGTCCAGACTGAGAAACCTCCTAAGCTTTAGGTTTCAGAATTTATCTGATCCTGGTCATCACTTTCAAATTAGGTTCTTTTGGTCACAGAACACATCCCAGGGTCTTTGTTGCATCACTTGTAAATTTTCTCAGTTTTATAGCTGAGATCACACATTCCTGAAGAACCGAGACTTATGTCTCAGCTCTGCTTTCCGAGAAACTAATATACTTAACTATGCCACGATCAATCACCACTGGGACCAAAGGTATTGCACTACCAAATACAATGTTTGTCACAACTTATAATTTTTTATGTATGTTTTTTCCTTCCTCTTTCTACTACATGACAGTGTAATATCCATAAAGAAAGAAAGTGAGTCTCTCCCATTCACTATTGGCAACCAGTGTCGAGCACAGTCCCTGGCATATAAAGAAAATTCAATAAGTTTTTACTGGAAGAGCTAATAAACATTCATTTGCATACATCCACAAATATCCACAAATGACCGACAATATTGAAACAGAAAGGTATGCTCACGTGCGATGCACATCTATGCACACATTGGGTACACGCACCCAATGTACCTGAGTACATATACAAGTAAAATATAATTGGTAAACAAAGAATATGGAAAGAAAATGGCTAAAGTTAACAGTTGATATCTGTATGAAAATGTGTTGTTTTGTTTTTCTTATTATTTTTTTTGCATTTCTGCAATAAGAATATGGTTTTTATAGTAAAAAGCTGTTAAAATACTATATACTTGTCTAATCAAAGAAAATTATAATTTAAAATACATTAAGTAGCTTTAAATAAAAGAAGTTCAAAAGACAGATATAAAAATAGTAGAATGGAAAGTGAATGAGTACAGGGACATGGCTTCTTAGCACAGTGCCTGGTTTACGAAGGGCACTTTCAAAGGCTTTATGAAGTATGGCTGGAAGGAAAAAAGAAAAACAAGATGAAACGATAGATTCCCAGAAAACAAACCACTAAGGATACAGAAATACTTCACAGAAGCGACTAATTGGAATCAATGGTTGTAGACAATCTTATCTACCAAAACTTTCCTTTGGACCTGTACTGAAGCGTGATTCCCAAAATGCAAACGAGGTGGTAGCAGAGAAGCACATGTAACAGAGACCAATATTTTATGTGGTATGGAGCAAGTTCCAGCAAACTTCAGAAGATTGAAATGATATGAAGTGAATCTCTTGCTTACACTACAGTTAACATTGAAACAGGTAGCAAACAGTAACTAGAACTCCCTTATATTTACAAGTTATGAAAGTATCTTCTAGATAGCCTTCAATTCAACATTGATAGATAACACACAACTCCCAACTGCTGTGTTTTTCCAGGTGAACTGCTCTGAGGTGTTATTTCCAAGGTGCACACAAGGTGGCACCCGGGAAGCACTCTTGGAAATCATTTTCCACAGATAATCCTGTATGGTCTTTCAAGAAGTTTCAACTACCTCTAACCTTAGAAATGATATAAAGCATGTTTCTTGTCATCATTACACTAAATATAATAAACAGTAATAGAAATTAACTAAAATCTCTTTTTTAAGGTAATGAAATACACTTCCAAATAACCCCCCCTCAAAATCACAATTCAAGTTGCAAAATACTTTAAAATTAATGAAAAGAAAAACCACATAAGAAAATCTATAAAAAAAAGTAGTGATAAATATATTTTAGAGGAATAAAACCTTAAAATACACAGCCTTTCCACCAATACTAAGAAACAGGATACTAAATAAAATCCAGAGAATGTAAAAGAAACAAAATGTTCACAGACTGACATGGCACTTGCGAAGTGGGTAGAGCATTTGACTGGAATGCACAGTACACAGATTTGAGATCCCAAATTTGCCAGATTGAGCTTGGGCTCATCTCGTTTTAGCAAAGCTCAACAGCTTGACACCAATGTAACTGTCTCAAGCAAGGGGTAACTTGCTCAGCTGTAGCCCTCTGGACAAAGCACATATGAGAGAGCAGTCAATGAATATCTAAGGTGTCCTTACGAAAAAATAATGATTGATCTGTGACCTGGCACATAATAAAAAATTTTCTCCATTCTTGTCTTTCTGTCCCTATCTATCCCTCTCTCTCTCTCTATGACTCTAGAAAAAAGAAGAAAAATAAAGAAATCTTCTCAGAGACATTTGGAGTTTTAATCCATATTTTTCTATGTATAAAACTCATCATTTTTAAAAATGTGGGGTTTGAAACCTGGGTGCATCTTATACAGTGGTTGTTGTATTTTTACTTGCATTTGCTGTTTCTTCGCATTTGTTATCATTTTTTCAAATTTTGTGCATCAAAATGAAGGTGCTTCTTATAGAGGGAGGCTAGTTATACATGGGGAGATATGGTACTTTACAACCTTACCACTTATTTCCTTTTGGGATGAGACTTTGAAAAAAATAATTTATTCCTCTAAGCAATTTAAGCTGCAAAAACACCAAAAAAAAGCCATTGTCATTTTTCATTTATTTAGTTATTAATGTTAGAGGGAGGAAGAAGGGGGGAAAACAGACACACAGATAGTCAGAAACATCAATGTGTTTCTGTATGTGCCTAGACCAAGGACCAAACCTATGACATAAGTGTATGTGTGTCATGTTCTATCTTCTGAGCTCTCTGCTTATATCAAACCATTGTATTTAGGGGGGAATTTACTAGAGAAAAACTGAGGTAATTAAAAATAAAACAATAATCTAGTCTGCTGTGGTGACAGCACCAGAAGATATTTCTTTGCTCTTGAGTGTTAGGGGCATAAAAATATATCTGATTGTTTACCATGATAGAACCCCATTCCTAACATGCACTTTTATCTTGTGCTGTTACAGCAGTCCAAACTGAGAGACCTCCTAATATTTGGACATCAGAATTCATCTAAGCCTTGGTCACCACTTACAGGCTACGTTCTTTTGCTCACAGAACACGTCCCAGGGTCTTTGTTTCAGCACTTGAAAATTTTCTCAGTTTTATAGCTGAAAACACGCATTGCTGAAGAACTGAGTCTTAGGTTTCAGCTCTGCCTTTCGAGAAACTGATATACTGAACTTCGCCACGATCAATGACAACTGGGAAAAAGACTTTGCGCTAATATACTCATGCTTGTTACAACTTATAATTATTTTATTTATGTACATTTTTCTTCCTCTGTCTACAGCATGGCAGTGTATTATTAATATAGACAGTCTGAGTCTTTCACAATTGGCAACCAGTGTAGAGCACAGTGCCTGGAACATAATAGAAATACAATAATTGTTTTATGAATGAAAGGATAAATAGTAATTTGCATGCATACGCAGGTATACAAAAATGATAGAAACTGTGGACACAGAGAGATATGCTCATATGCAATGCACATCTATACACACAGATGTATGCACACCCAATGTACCTTAGTACCTATAGATATACAAATATAATAGGTACACTAAGAATATGGAAAGATAATGTCATAATATTAACAGTAGTTATCTCTGAAAGTAAATTTGCTGTTTTGTATTCTATTCATTTTTTCTTGCACTTCTGCAAGAAGAATAAAGTTTTTATAATAAAAGAGCAGTTACATTCAACATACTTTTCAAATCAAAGCACATCTTATTTTACAATACATTAAGAAGATTTAAATAAAGGAGTCCAAAAGCAGAAGTAAAAATAGTAGAATGGGAAGATATTGAGTGCACCAACTACTCATACAGTTCCTAGCACAGTGCCTGGTATATGATGGGAACATTCAAAGGCTTTATGAAAGCATTGCTGGAAGGAAAGAAGAAAAACAAGGTGAACCGATAGATTCCCAGAAATCAAATCACTAAGAATACACAAAATATTTACAGAACTGGCAAATTGGAATCAACGTTTGTGGACAGTTGTCTCCACTATTTCTTTCCTTTGGATCTGTTCTGAGGCGTAATTTCCAAGATACACACGAGGTGGCAGCAGAGAAGCACATGTAACAGAGACCATTATTGTATGTGCCATGCAGCAAGTTTCAGCCAACTTCAAAGAATTGAAATAATATCAAATATGTCTATTGCTTTCACAAGAGTTAACGTTGAAACAAGTAGCAAACAGTAACTAGAAATACCTTATATTTACAAGTTATATAAGTATCTTCTAAATAGTCTTGGTTTCAACATTGATAGATAAAGCACAACTCCCAACTGCTGTGTTTTCTAAGGGGAAGTGCTATGAGCTGTTATCCCCAAGGTGAACACGAGGTGGCAGCAGAGAAGCGCACTTGGAAAACATTTCCCACAGACAATCCTGTATTTACTTTCAAGCAAGTTTCAACTACCTCAAACCTTTGAAATGATATAAAGCATGTTTCTTCTTGTCATTACACTTACTCTAGAAATCAGTAATAAAAACTAACTAAAAAAACCCTTCCTTTTTTAACTTAAGAAATTCACTCCTAAATAACCCCTGCTCAAAATCAAAATTCAAGTTACAAAATACTTTAATCTTAATGGCAATAAAAACTACATAAAAAACCTATTGAAAAATGTTGTGATGAATACATTTTAGTGGAAAAAACCTGACAATACACAACGTTACCACCCATACTATGAAATAGGACACTATAAAAAATCCAGAGAAAGTAAAAGATAAAAATTTTCACAGCCTGATGAGGGGGTGGCGTGGTGAATAGTGCATTAGACTGGAATGCAGAGGACCCAGGTTTGAAATCCCAAGGTCAGAAGCTTGAGCGTGGGCTTATCTGGTTTAAGCAAAGCTCACCATCTTCAGCCCAATAGGCTCACTGGCTCGAGCAAGAGGTTACTCGGTCAGCTGTAGTTCCCTGGTCAATGCACAATGAGAGAGCAGTCAAAGAGCAACTAAGGTGTCACAACAAAAAACTGATGATTGATTTATGACATGGCACATAATAATAAAAAGAACTCTTTACCTTCCTTTACCTTCCTGTCTGTGTGTCCCTATCTATCCCTCTCTCTGACTCTCTCACTGTCTCTGTAAAAAAAAAAAAAAGAAAAGAAAGAAATAAAAAAAGGATTCACAAAAATATTCGGCGGGTGCATACCATATTTGCCCTTGTTTAAGACTCATCTATTTTGAAAAATGTGGGGTTTGAAAACTGGGTGCGTCTTATACAGTGGTTGTAGTATATTTTACTTGCATTTCCTGTTTCTTCACATTTGTTATCATTTTCTCAAATTTTGTGCCCAAAAATGAAGGTGCATCTTCTACAGGGAGGCATATTATGCATGGGGAAATATGGTACTTTACAACCTTACTACCTATGTTCTCCTGTGGTGAGATTTTGAAAAACATAATTCATTCTTCTATGCAATTTAAGCTGCTGAAACAACAAAAAAATAGCCATTGTCATTTTTTCTTTTATTTAATTTTTAATGTTAGAGAGAGGAAGTGGGGGGAAAAAGACAGTCAGAAACATCAATCTGTTTCTGTATGTGCCTTGAACCGGGACCAATCCTATGACATTACGCTATGAGTGTGATGCTCTAACTAGTGAGCTCTCTGGTGTAAGCAAGCCATAGTCTCTAGGGGGACAAAATTACTAGACACAACCTGAGATAAATAAAAAATAAAATAATAATCTAGTCTGCTGTAGTGACAACATCAGAAGACTTTTCTAGGCTCTTGTCAGTCAGGGCCATATACAATCAGTATTTCTGATTGTTGAGCACGAATTCACAACTTTCGTAACATGCACTTTTTCTTGTGCCGTGGCAGGAGTCCAGGCTGAGAAACCTCCTAAACTTTGGTTTTCAGAATTTATCTGAGCCTGGTCAGCACTTACAATTTAGGTTCTTTTGGTCACAGAACACCTCCCAGGTTATTTGTTGCATCACTTGTAAATTTTCTCAGTTTTATAGCTGAGATCACGCATTCCTGAAGAACCAAGACTTATGTATCAGCTCTTCCTTCTGAAAAAATGATATACTTAACAATGCCACGATCAATCAGAACTGGGACCAAAGATATTGCAATACCAAATCCAGTGCTTGTAACAATTTATAATTTTTTATGTATATTTTTCCCTTTTTTATTTCTATTCCATGACAGTGGAATAGAAAAGACAGAAAGTGAGTGTCTCCCATTCACTATTGGCAACCAGTGTCGAGCACACTGCCTGGCATATAATGAAAATTCAATAAGTTTTTACTGGAAGAGTGAATAAATATTCATATGTATACGTACACAAATATCCACAAATGACAGACTTTATTGAAACAGAGAGGTATGCTCACAAGTGATGCACATCTATGCACACATTGGCTACACGCACTCAATGTACCTGAGTACATATACATAGGGAAATATAATTGGTACACAAAGAATATGGAAAGAAAATGGGTAAAGTTAACAGTTGATATCTATGTATGAAAATTTGTTGTTTTGTTTTTCTTATTTTTTGGCATTTCTGCAATAAGAATACCGTTTTTATAATAAAAAGCTGTTAAAATACTATATACTTGTCAAATCAAAGCACATCATAATTTACAATAGATTAAGTAGTTTTAAATAAAAGAAGTTCAAAAGACAGATGTAAAAATATTAGAATGGGAAGTGACTGAGTGCAGGGACATGAGCTCTTAGTACAGTGCCTGGTATATGAAGGGGACTTTCAAAGGCTTTATGAAAGCATGGCTGGAAGGAAAAAAGAAAAACAAGATGAAACGATAGATTCCCAGAAAAAAAAAACCACTAAAGTTACAGAAACACTTCACAGAAGTGACTAATTGGAATCAATGGTTGTAGACAATCTTATGTAGCAAACCTTTTTTTTCGATCTGTACTGAAGCGTGATTCCCAAGATGCAATTGTGGTGGCAGCAGAGAAGCACATGTAACAGAGACCAATATTTTATGTGCTATGGAGCAAGTTCCAGCAAACTTCAGAAGATTGAAATGATATGAAGTGTATCTCTTGCTTACACTACAATTATCATTGAAACAGGTAGCAAACAGGAACTAGAACTCCCTTATATTTACAAGTTATGAAAGTATCTTCTAGATAGCCTTTGATTCAACATTGATAGATAACGCACAACTCCCAACTGCTGTGTTTTTCCAGGTGAACTGCTCTGAGCTGTTATTTCCAAGGTGCACACGAGGTGGCAGCCGGGAAGCGCTCTGGAAAACAATTTCCACAGATAATCCTGTTTGTTCTTTCAAGCAAGTTTCAACTACCTCTAACCTTCGAAATGATATAAAGCATGTTTCTTGTCATCATTACACTTAATATACTAAACAGTAATAATAATTAACTAAAATCACTTTTTTAAGGTAATAAAATACACTCCTAATAATCCCCGTGCAAAATCACAATTCAAGCTGCAAAATACCTTAAAATTAATGAAAAGAAAAACTACATAAGAAAATCTATAAAGAAAATGTAGTGATGAATACATTTTAGAGGAATAAAACCTTAAAATACACAGCCTTTCCACCAATACTAAGAAACAAGATACTAAATAAAATCCAGAGAATGTAAAAGAAACAAAATGTTCATAGACTGACAAGGCAGTGGCACAGTGGGTAGAGCATTTGACTGGAATGCGCAGTACCCAGATTTGAGATCCCAAATTCACCAGCATGAGTGTGGGCTCATCTCATTTTAGCAAACTCAACAGCTTGATCCCAATGTCACTGTCTCTAGCAAGGTGTAACTCGGTCAGCTGTAGCCCCCTGGTCAAGGCACATATGAGAGAGCAGTCAATGAAAACTAAGGTGTCCTTACAAAAAAATGATGATTGATCTGTGACCTGGAACATAATAAAAATTTTCTCCATTCTTGTCTTTTTGTCCCTATCAATACCTCTCTCTCACTCTCTCTATAACTCTTGAAAAAAGAAGATAAAGAAAAAAGAAATGTTCTCAGAGACATTTGGAGTTTTTATCCATATTTTCGTATGTATAAAACTCATCATTTTTAAAAATGTGGGGTTTGAAACCTGGGTGCATCTTATACAGAGGTTGTTGTATTTTAACTTGCATTTGCTGTTTCTTCACATTTGTTATCATTTTCTCAAATTTTTGCCCCAATATTAAGGTGCTACTTATAGAAAGAGGCTACTTACACATGTGGAGATATGGTACTTTACAACCTTACCACTTATTTCCTCTTGGGGTGAGATTTTGAAAAAATAATTAATTCCTCTAAGCAATTTTAGCTGCAAAAACACCAAAAAAAGCCATTGTCATTTTTTATTTATTTAGTTATTAATGTTAGAGGGAGGAAGAGGGGGGAAAACAGACACACAGATAGTCAGAAACATCAATATTTTTCTGTATGTGCCTAGACCAAGGACCAAACCTATGACATTAGTGTATGTGTGTGATGCTCTATCTACTGAGCTCTCTGGTGATAGCAAGCCATTGTATTTAGGGTGAAAAATTACTAGAGAAAAACTGAGGTAATTAAAATTAAAACAATAATCTAGTCTGCTGTTGTGACACCATAAGCCTTTTTTTGCTCTTGACTCTTAGGAGCATATAAAATATTTCTGATTGTTTACCATGATGTGACCCCTTTTCTAACATGCAGTTTTTTCTTGTGCTGTTGCAGCAGTCCAGACTGAAAGACCTCCTAAGCTTTGGACATCAGAATTTATCTGATCCTGGGTCACCACTTACAAGCTAGGTTTTTTTGCTCACAGAACACCTCACAGGGTCTTTGATTCAGCGCGTGAGAATTTTCTCTGTTTTATAGCTGAGAACACGCATTGCTGAAGAACTGAGACTTAGGTTTCAGCTCTGTCTTTTGAGAAACTGATATACTGAACATCACCACAATCAATGAATTCTGGGAACAAAACATTGCACTACTATATCCAGTGCTTGTCACAACTTATAATTATTTTATTTATGTACATTTTTCTTCCACTATCTACAACATGACAGTGTATTATTCTTATAGACAGTCTGTCTCTTTCACTATAGGCAAGCAGTATAGAGTAGAGTCCCTGGAACATAATAGATATACAATAAGTGTTTAACGAATGAAAGAATAAATAGTAATTTTCATGAATACGCAGGTATCCACAAATGATATAAACTGTAGACCAGACAGATATTCTCATATGCAATGCACATCAATACACACAGATGTATGCACTCACAATGTACCTTAGTATGTATAGATATAGAACTATAATAGGTACACTAAGAATATGGAAAGATAATGTCATAATATTAACAGTAGTTATCTCTGCATGAAAATATGTTGTTTTGTATTCTATTCATTTTTTCTTGAAATTCTGCAAGAAGAATAAAGTTTTTATAATAAAAAAGCAGTTATATTCAACATACTTTTCAAATCAAAGCACATCTTATTTTACAATACATTAAGAAGATTTAAATAAAGGAGTCCAAAAACAGAAGTAAAAATAGTAGAATGGGAAGACATTGAGTGCACCAACTACTCATACAGTTCCTAGCACAGTGCCTGGTATATGATGGGAACATTCAAAGGCTTTATGAAAGCATTGCTGGAAGGAAAGAAGAAAAACAAGATGAACCGATAGATTCCCAGAAATCAAATCACTAAGAATACACAAAATATTTACAGAACCGGCAAATTGGAATCAAGGTTTGTGGACAATTCTCTCTACTATTTCTTTCCTTTGGATCTGTTCTGAGGAGTGATTCTCAAGATGCACACGAGGTGGCAGCAGAGAAGCACATGTAACAGAGACCATTATTGTATGTGCTATGCAGCAAGTTTCAGCCAACTTCAGAGGATTGAAATAATATCAAATATGTCTATTGCTTTCACTAGAGTTAACGTTGAAACAAGTAGCAAACAGTAATTCGAAAATCCTTCTATTTACAAGTTATAAAAGTATCTTCTAAATAGTCTTGGTTTCAACATTGATAGATAAAGCACAATTCCCAACTGCTGTGTTTTTTCAGGGGAACTGCTCTGAGCTGTTATTCCCATGGTGAACACGAGGTGGCAGCAGAGAAGCGCACTTGGAAAACATTTCCCACAGACAATCCTGTATTTTCTTTCAAGCAAGTTTCAACTACCTCAAACCTTTGAAATGTTATAAAGCATGTTTCTTCTTGTCATTACACTTACTCTAGAAATCAGTAATAAAAACTAACTAAAAAACCTTTCCTTTTTTAACTTAGAAAATTCACTCCTAAATAACCCTTGATCAAAATCAAAATTCAAGTTAGAAAATACTTTAAACTTGATGGAAATAAAAACTACATGAAAAAACCTATGGAAAAATGTTGTGTTGAATATATTTTAGTGGATAAAACCTTAAAATACACAACATTACCACCTATACTATGAAACAGGATACTAAACAAAATCCAGAGAAAGTAAAAGATAAAAATTTTCACAACATGAGGAGGCGGTGGCGCGGTGGATAGAGCATTTGACTGGAATGTGGAGGACCCAGGTTTCAGATCCTAACGTCGCTAGCTTAAGCGTGGGCTTATCTGGTTTAAGCAAAGCTCACCAGCTTCAGCCCAATGGGCTTACTGGCTTGAGCAAGAGGTTACTCGTTCAGCTGTAGTTCCCTGGTCAAGGCACAATGAGAGAGCAGTCAATGAGCAACTAAGGTGTCACAACAAAATCTGATGATTGATCTGTGACCTGGCACATAATAAAAAAAAATACTTTTTACCTTCCTGTCTGTGTGTCCCTATCTATCCCTCTCTCTGACTCTCTCACTGTCTCTGTAAAAAAGAAAAAAAAAAAAAAGAAAGAAAGTAATAAAGGGTTCACAGAGATATTCGGCGGGTGTATACCATATTTGCCCTCATTTAAGACTCATCTCTTTTGAAAAATGTGGGGTTTGAAAACTGGGTGCATTTTATACAGTGGTTGTAGTATATTTTACTTGCATTTCCTGTTTCTTCGCATTTGTTATCATTTTCTCAAATTTTGTTCCCAAAAATGAAGGTGCGTCTTCTACAGGGAGGCATATTATGCATGGGAAAATATGGTACTTTACAACCTTACTACCTATTTTCTCTTGTGGTGAGATTTTGAAAAACATAATTCATTCTTCTATGCAATTTAAGCTGTGAAAACAACAAAAAAATAGCAATTGTCATTTTTTCTTTTATTTAATTTTTAATGTTAGAGAGAGGAAGTGGGGCGGAAAAGACAGACAGTCAGAAACATCAATCTGTTTCTGTATGTGCCTTGAACCGGACCAATCCTATGAAATTACTCTATGTGTGTGTTGCTCTAACTAGTGAGTTCTCTGGTGTAAGCAAGCCATAGTCTCTAGGGGGACCAAATACTAGAGACAACCTGAAGGAAATAAAAAATAAAGTAATAATCTAGTCTGCTATGGTGAAAACATCAGAAGAATTTTTTAGGCTCTTGTCAGTCAGGGGAATATACAATCAGTATTTCTGATTGTTGAGCATGAATTCACACGTTTCCTAACGTGCACTTTTTCTTGTGCCATGGCAGCAGTCCAGACTGAGAAACCTCCTAAGCTTTGGTTTTCAGAATTTATCTGAGCCTGGTCAGCACTTACAATTTAGGTTCTTTTGGTCACAGAACATTTCCCAGGGTATTTGTTGCATCACTTGTAAATTTTCTCAGTTTTGTAGCTGAGATCGCACATTGCTGAAGAACTGATACTTATGTCTCAACTCTGCCTTCCGAGAAAATGATATACTTAACCATGCCACGATCAATCACAACTGGGACCAAAGGTATTGCACTACCAAATCCAGTGTTTGTCACAACTTATAATTTTTATGTATATTTTTTCCTTCCTCTTTTTACTCCATGCCAGTGTAATATCCATAAAGACAGAAAGTGAGTCTCTCCCATTCACTATTGGCAACCAGTGTCAAGCACAGTGCCTGGAATATAATAAAAATTCAATAAGTTTTTATTGGAAGAATGAATAAATATTCATTTTCATTCATACGCAAATATCCACAAATTACAGACACTATTGAAACAGAGAGGTATGCTCACGTGTGATGCACATCTATGCACACATTGGGTACATGCACCCAATGTACCTGAGTACATATACATAGGGAAATATAATTGGTACAGAAAGAATATGGAAAGAAAATGGCTAAAGTTAACAGTTGATATCTATGTATAAAAATTTGTTGTTTTGTTTTTCTTATCATTTTTTTTGCATTTCTGCAATAAGAATACCATTTTTATAATAAAAAGCTGTTGCCTGAACTGTGGTGGTGCAGTGGATAAAGCGTCGACCTGGAAATGCTGAGGTCGCCGGTTTAAAACACTGGGCTTGCCTGGTCAAGGCACATATGGGAGTTGATGATTCCAGCTCCTCCCCCTTCTCTCTCTCTATCTCTCCTCTCTCTCTCTTTCTCTCTCTCTGTTTGTCTCTCCCTCTCCTTTCTAAAAATGAATAAATAAAAAAATAAATTAATTAATTTAAAAAATAAAAAGCTGTTAAAATAATATATACTTGTCAAATCAAAGCACATCATAATTTACAATACATTAAGTAGTTTTAAATAAAAGAAGTTCAAAAAACAGATGTAAATATATTAGAATGGGAAGTGACTGAGTGCAGGGACATGAGCTCTTAGCACAGTGCCTGGTATATGAAGGGGACTTTCAAAGGCTTTATGAAAGCATGGCTGGAAGGAAAAAAGTAAAACAAGATGAAACGATAGATTTTCAGAAAATAAAACCACTAAAGTTACAGAAACACTTCACAGAAGCCACTAATTGGAATCAATGGTGGTAGACAATCTTATCTACCAAAATTTTCCTTTGGACCTGTACTGAAGCATGATTCCCAAGATGCAATTGTGGTGGCAGCAGAGAAGCACTTGTAACAGAGACCAATATTTTATGTGCTATGGAGGAAGTTCCAGCAAACTTCAGAAGATTGAAATGATATGAAGTGTATCTCTTGCTTACACTACAGTTAACATTGAAACAGGTAGCAATCAGGAACTAGAACTCCTTTATAATTAAAAGTTATGAAAGTATCTTCTAGATAGCCTTCAATTCAACATTGATAGATAATGCAAAACACCCAACTGCTGTGTTTTTCCAGGTGAACTGCTCTGAACTGTTATTTCCAAGGTGCACACGAGGTGGCAGCCGGGAAGCACTCTTGGAAAACATTTTCCACAGATAATCCTGTATGTTCTTTCAAGCAAGTTTCAACTACCTCTAACCTTAGAAATGATATAAAGCATGTTTCTTGTCGTCATTACACTTCATATACTAAACAGTAATAGTAATTAACTAAAATCACTTTTTTAAGGTAATGAAATACACTCCTAATAACCCAACCTCAAAATCACAATTCAAGCTGCGAAATACCTTAAAATTAATGAAAAGAAAAACTACATAAGAAAATCTATAAAAAAATATAGTGATGAATACATTTTAAAGGAATAAAATCTTAAAATACACAGCCTTTCCACCAAACCTAAGAAACAGGATACTAAATAAAATCCAGAGAATGTAAAAGAAACAAAATGTTCACAGACTGACATGGCCGTGTCGCAGTGGGTAGAGCATTTGACTGGAATGTGCAGTACCCAGATTTGAGATCCGAATTTCGCCAGCATGAGTGTGGGCTCATCTCGTTTTAGCAAAGCTCAACAGCTTGATTCCAATGTCGCTGTCTCGAGCAAGTCGTAACTCGGTCAGCTGTAGCCCACTGGTCAAGGCACATATGAGAGAGCAGTCAATGAACAACTAAGGTGTCCTTACAAAAAAATGATAATTGATCTGTGACTTGGCTCATAATAAAAAATTTTCTCCATTCTTGTCTGTCTGTCCCTATCTATCCCTCTCTCTCACTCTCTCTATGACTCTGGAATAAAGAAGAAAAGGAAAGAAAGAAATGTTCACAGAGACATTTGGAGTTTCTATCTATATATTCCTATGTATAAAACTCATCATTTTTAAAAAAGTGGGGTTTGAAACCTGGGTGTATCTTATACACTGGTAGTTGTATTTTAACTTGCATTTGCTGTTTCTTCGCATTTGTTATCATTTTCTCAAATTTTGTGCCCCAAAATTAAGGTGCTACTTTCAGAGGGAGGCTACTTATACATGGGGATGTATGGTACTTTACAATCTTACCACTTGGGGTGAGATTTTGAAAAAAATAATTCATTCCTTAAGCTATTTAAGCTGCAAAAACACCAAAGAAAAAGCCATTGTCATTTTTCTTTTATTTAGTTATTAATGTTAGAGGGAGGAGGAGGGGGGAAAACAAACTCACAGATAGTCAGAAACATCAATATTTTTCTGTATGTGCCTAGACCAGGGTCAAACCTATGACATTAGTGTATGTGCGTGATGCTCTATATACTGAGCTCTATGGTGTTAGCAAGCCATTGTATTTAGGGTGAAAAATTACTAGAGAAAAACTGAGGTAATTAAAATTAAAACAATAATCTAGTCTCCTGTGGTGACAACACCAGAAGACTTTTCTTTGCTCTTGACTGTTAAGGGCATAAAAAATATTTCTGATTGTTTACCATGATGTGACCCCTTTCCTAACATACACTTTTTCCTTGTGCTATTGCAGCAGTCCAAACTGAAAGACCTCCTAAGCTTTGGACATCAGAATTTTTCTAAGCCTGTGTCACCACTTACAAGCTAGGTTCCTTTGCTCACAGAACACATCCCAGGGTCTTTGTTTCAGCGCTTGAGAATTTTCTCAGTTTTATAGCTGAGAACATGCATTGCTCAAGAACTGAGACTTAGGTCTCAGCTCTGCCTTTCCAGAAACTGATATACTGAATATTGCCACGATCAATGAAGACTGGGAACAAGATATTGCACTACTATATCCAGTGCTTGTCACAACTTATAATTATTTTATTTATGTACATTTTTCTTCCTCTGTCTACAACATGACAGTGTATTATTAATATAGAGAGTCTGTTTCTTTTAGTATAGGCAACCAGTTAAGAGTACAGTGTCTGGAATATAATAGAGATACAATGAGTGTTTAATGAATGAAAGAATAAATAATAATTTGCATGCATACACAGGTATCCACAAATGATAGAAATTGTTGACACAGAGAGATATGCTCATATGCAATGCACATTTTTACACACAGATGTATGCACACCCTATGTACCTTAGTATGTATAGATATAGAAATATAATAGGTACACTAAGAATATGGAAAGATAATGTCATATTATTAACAGTAGTTATCTCTGGAATTAAATTTGCTGTTTTGTATTCTATTCATTTTTTCTTGCACTTCTGCAATAAGAATAGTTTTTATAATAAAAAAGCAGTTACATTCAACATACTTTTCAAATTAAAGCACATCTTATTTTACAATACATTAAGAAGATTTAAATAAAGAAGTCCAAAAGCAGAAGTAAAATAGTAGAATGGGAAGACATTGAGTGCACCAACTACTCATACAGTTCCTACCACAGTGCCTGGTATATGATGGGAACATTCAAAGGCTTTATGAAAGCATTGCTGGAATGAAAGAATTAAAACAAGGTGCAACGACAGATTCCAAGAAATCAAATCACTAAGAATACAAATAATATTTACAGAACCGGCAAATTGGAATCAACATTTGTAGACAATCCTCTCTACTATTTCTTTCCTTTGGATCTGTTCTGAGGCGTGATTCCCAAGATGCACACGAGGTGGCAGCAGAGAAGCACATGAAACAGAGACCATTATTGTATGTGATACGCAGCAAGTTTCAGCCAACTTCACAGGATTGAAATAATATCAAATATGTCTATTGTTTCACTAGAGTAAACGTGAAACGACTAGCAAACAGTAACTGGAAATTCCGTATATTTACAAGTTAAAAAAAGTATCATCTAAATAATCTTGGTTTCAACATTGATAGACAAAACACAACTCCCAACTGCTGTGTTTTTTCAGGTGAACTGCTCTGAGCTGTTATTCCCAAGGTGAACACGAGGTGGCAGCAGAGAAGAGCACTTGGAAAAGTTTTCCCACAGAAAATCCTGTATTTTCTTTCAAGCAAATTTCAACTACCTCTAACCTTAGAAATGATATAAAGCATGTTTTTTGTTGTCCTCACACTTAATATAGTAAACAGTAATACAAATTAACTAAAAATTCCATTTTGAAGGTAAGAAAATTAACTCCTAAATAAACTCTTTCCGCTCAAAATCACAATTCAAGTTGCAAAATATCTTAAAATCAATGGAAATAAAAACTACATAAGAAAACCTACGGGAAAATGTAGTGATGAATCTATTTTAGGGCCAGAAAACCTTAAAACACAGAGACTTTCCACCCGTAATAAGAATCAGGATACTAAATAAAGTCCAGAGAAAGTAAAAAAAAAAAAAAATTCACAGCGTGAGCAGGCGATGGTGCAGTGCTTAAAGCAATTGACTGGAATGTGGTGGACTCAGGTTTGAGATCTCAAGGGTGCCATCTTGAGCGTGGGCTCATGTGGTTTGAGCAAAACTCACCATCTTGAGCCCATGGTCGCTGTCTAGAGCAAGCGGTCACTCTATGAGATATAGGCCCTTGTCAAGGCACATATGAAACAAGAGTGTATGAATAAGTAAGGGGTAACAACAAAAAAATGATGATTGATCTGTGACCTGGCACATAATAAGAACTCTCTCTCTGTCTGTCCCTATCTATCCTTCTCTCTGACTCTCTCCCTGTATCTGGAAAAAGAAAGGAAAAAAGGAAATGTTCACAGAGACATTTACTGGGTGTATATCATATTTTCCCATGAATGAGACTCATCTTTTTTGAAAAATGTGCGGTTAGAAAACTGTGTGAGTCTTATACAGTGGTTGTAGAATTTTTTACTTGCATTTCGCGTTTATTCGCATATGCTATGATTTACTCAAATTTTGAGCCCCCCAAATAAGGTGCGTCTTATACAGGGTTGCGTCTTATACATGGGGAAATATGATACTTTACAAACTTACTATTTATTTCCGCTAGGGCTGAGATTTTGTAAAACATAATTCCTTCTTCTATGCAATTTAAGGTCCAAAAATAACAAAAAAAAATCCATTCTCATTTTTTCTTTTATATATTTATTCATGTTAGAGGAAAGATAAAGGAGGAAAAAGAAAGACAGTCTGAAACATCAATCTGTTTTGGTATGTGCCTTGATGCAGGGCCAAACCTATGATATCATAATATAGGTGTGATGCTTTAACCACTGAGCTCTCTGATAAGAGCAAGCCATTGTCATTTGGTGTCTAAATTTACTAGAGAAAACCAGAGGTACTTAAAAAATAAAATGAAAATCTAGTCTGTTGTGGTGCCAACACCAGAAAAATTTATTTGCTCTTGAAATTCAAGGGCATAATCAGTAGTTCTAATTGTTTAGCACAAAGTGATCCCTTTCCTAACATGCACTTTTTCTTGTGCTGTGGCAGCAATCCAGATTGAGAGACCTCCTAAGCTTTGGACATCATTAATTTAACTGAGCATTGTTCACTATATAGAAGCTAGATTCTTTTGCTCACAGAAAACCTCCCAGGGTCTTTGTTTCATTACTTCTATATTTTCTCCATTGTATACGTGAGAACACGCATTACTGAAAAACCGAGGCTTATGTCTCAGCTCTGCCTTCTGAGAAACTGATATACTGAGCCTCACCACAATAAATCATAACTGACACCAAAAATATTGCACTACCAAATTAAGTGCTAGTTAAACTTATGTTTATTTTATTTTGTATATTTTTCTTTTTCTGTTAACCCCATTATTTATTTTTTTTAAATAAATTTTTATTAATGGTAATGGGATGACATTAATAAATCAGGGTACATATATTCAAAGAAAACATGTCTAGGTTATTTTGTCATTAAATTATGTTGCATACCCCTCGCCCAAAGTCAGATTGTGTTAACCCCATTATTGTGTAGTATTTATAAAGACAGAAAGTGAGACTGTATCATTCACTATAGGCAACCAATCTCGAGCAGAGTCCATGGCAATTAATCAAATACAATAAGTGTTTCCTGAATGAAGGAATAAGTAGTCATTTGCATATGTACACAGATATCCACAAATCACAGAGTCTGTTGACACAGAGAGATATGCTCATGTGCCATGGACATTTATGCACACGGATGTACACACACCCAATATACCTGAGCATATATACATACAGAAATACAATATGTACACAAATAATATGGATAGAAAATGTTCTAATATTAAGAGTAGATATATCTGTATGAAAATTGTTGTTGTTTTTGAGATCATTTTTCTTGCACTTCTGCTATAAGAATACTTTTTTATAATAAAAAAGCTGTTAAAATTCAACATACTTGTCAAATCAAAGCACATCGTATTTTACAATACACGAAGTTGATTTATGTAAAAGAAGTTCAAAAGACAGAAGTTAAGAGAGTAGAATGGGAAGTCATTGAGTGCACGGACATGAATTCCTAGCACTGTGCCTGGTATATAATTGGCACTTTCAAAGGCTTAATGAAAGCATGCCTGGAAGTAAAGAAGAAAAATAATTTGAACTGAGAAATTTTCAGAAAACAAACCACTAAGGATACACAAAACCTTTACAGAAACGGCCACTTGAAATCAGTGTTTATAGAAAATGCTCTGTACAAAATATATCTTTTGACCTGTACTGTGGCTTCATTCCCAAGATGGACACGAGTTGGCAGAGAGAAGCACATGTAACAGAGACCATTATTGTATGTGTTATTGAGCTAGTTCCAGCCAAAATCAAAGGATTGAAATGATACCAAGAATAATTCTTGCTTTCATGACAATTAATGTTGAAAGAAGTATAGCTGTAACTACAAATCTGTTATATTGACAAGTTATAAAACTTTTTTATAGATAGCCTTGGATTCAACATTGATAGAAAATGCACAACACCCAACTGATGTATTTATCCAGATGAACTGATCTGAGCTGTTATTCCCAAGGTGTACATGAGGTGGCACCAGTGAAGCGCACTTGGAAAACATTTACCACAGATAATCCTGTATGTTTTTCAAGCAAGTTTCTACTACCTCTAACCTTAGAAATGATATAAAGCACGTTTTTTGTTGTCCTCACAATTAATATAGTAAACAGTAATACAAATTAACTAAAAATCCCTTTTTTGAAGATAAGGAAATTAACTTCTAAATAAAATCTTTCCAATCTACATCACAATTCAAGTTGCAAAAATCCTTAAAATTAATTGAAATAAAAACTACATAAGGAAACCTATAGAAAAATGTAGTGATGAATCTATTTTAGGGCTAGAAAACCCTAAAAGACAAAGCCTTTTCACCCATATTAATAACCAAGATACTAAATAAAATCCAGGGAAAGTAAAAGAAAAAATGTTCACATCGTGAGCAAGCGATGGTTCAGTGGTTAGTGCAATTGACTGGAATGTGGTGGACTCAGGTTTGAGATCCCAAGGGTGCCATCTTGAGCTTGGGATCATGTGGTTTGAGCAAAGCTCACCATCTTGAGCCCAAGGTCGCTGTCTAGAGTAAGCGGTCACTGTATGAGATATAGCCCCCTGGTCAAGGCACATATGAGACAGGAGCCAATGAACAAATAAGAGGTCACACGAAAAACTGATGATTGATTTGTGACCTGACACATAATAAGAACTCTCTCTCTGTCTGTCTGTCCCTACCTACCCCTCCCTCTGACTCTCTCCCTTTCTCTGGAAAAAAAAAAGAAAAAAGAAATGTTCACAGAGACATTTGGTGGGTGTATATCATATTTTCCCATGAAGGAGACTCATCTTTTTTGAAAAATGTGGGGTTAGAAAACTGGGTGTGTTTTATACAGTGGTTGTAGAATTTTTTACTTGCATTTCTCATTTCTTTACTTTTTCTATCATTTACTCAAACTTTCAGCCCCCCAAAAAAGGTGCATCTTATACAGGGAAGCTTCTTATACATAAGGAAATATGGTACTTTACAACCTTACCATTTATTTCCACCTGGGGTGAGATTTTGTAAAACATAATTCATTCTTCTATGCAATTTAAGCTGCAAAAACAACAACAAAAAGCCATTCTAATTTTTCTTTTATATATATATTTATGTTTGAGGCAGGATAAAGAAGGGAAAAGACAGACAGACAGTCATAAACATCAATCTGTTTTTGTATGTGCCTTGACGCAGGGCCAACCCTATGATATTAGCTTATGGGTGTGATGCTTTAACTACTGAGTTGTCTTGTGAGAGCAAGCCATTGTCTTTTGGTGAAAAAATTTACTAGAGAAAACCAGAGGTAATTAAAAAATAAAATGATAATCTAGTCTGTTGTGTTGCCAACACCAGAAGACTTTTATTTGCTCTTGAAATTCCAGGGCATAATCAGTATTTCTGACTGTTTAGCACAAAGTGACCCTTTTCTCACATGCACTTTTTCTTGATCCGTGGCAGCAGTAAAGACTGAGAGACGACCTAAGCTTTGGACATCATTAATTTAACTGAACATTGGTCATCACATACAAGCTAGGTTCTTTTGCTCACAGAACACCTTCCAGGGCCTTCGTTTCATAACTTCTATATTTTCTCAGTTTTGTACCTGAGAAGAAGCATTGCTTAAAAATGGAGACTTATATCTCAGCTCTGCCTTCTGAGAAACTGATATACTGAACCTCGCCACAATAAATCTTTAGTGACCCCAAAGATATTGCACTACCAAGTTCAGTGCTTGTTATACTTACGATTATTTTATTTATGTATATTTTTCTCTTTCTGTCTACCCCATGACAGTGTCATATTTATAAAGACAGAAATTGAGTCTGTCTCATGTATGATAGGCAACCACTGTCAAGCACAGTGCCTGCCACATAACAGAAATACAATAATTGTTTCTTGAGTGAATTAATAAATAGTCATTTGCATATATACACATATATCCACAAATGACAGACACTGTGGACACAGAGATATATGCTCATGTGCAATGCACATCTATGTACACAATATACACACACCCAATGTACCTGAGCAAATATACATACAGAAATATAATAGGTACACAAAGAATATGTAAAGAAATTATCCTAATATTAACAGTAGATATATCTGTATGAAAATTTGTTGTTGTTGTTTTTGAGATCATTTTTCTTGCATTTCTGCAAAAAGAATTCTTTTTTTATACTAAAAAAGCTGTTAAAATTTAACATATTTGTCAAGTCAAAGCACATCCTATTTTACAATACATGAAATTGATTTATATAAAACAAGTTCAAAAGACAGTAGTTAAAAGAGCAGAATGGGAAGTCATTGAGTTTAGGGACATGAGTTCCTAGCACAGTGCCTGGTATATGGTGGGCACTTTCAAAGGGTTTATGAAAGCATGCCTGGAAGAAAAAAGAAAAACAAGATGACCCGAGAAATTTTCAGGAAAAAATACCCACTAAGGATACACAAAACTTTACAGAAATGGCAAATTGGAATCAACGTTTATACAAAATGCTCTGTACCAAACTATTACTTTGGACCTGTACTGAGGCTTGATTCCCAAGATGCACACATGGTGTCAGCAGAGAAGCATATGTAACAGAGGCCATTATTGTATGTGCTATGGAAAAAGTTCCAGCCAAAATGAGAGGATTGAAATGATACCAATTATATGTCTTGTTTTCACTACAATTAACGTTGAAAGAATTAGCAAAAAGAAACTAGAAATTCCTTATATTTACAAGTTATAAAAGTTTCTTTTAGATAGCCTTAGATTCAACATTGATAGATAACGCACAACACCAAACTGATGTATTTTTCCAGGTGAACTGATCTAAGCTATGATTTCCAAGGTGGACATGAGGTGGCAGCAGGGAAGCGCACCTGGCAAACATTTACCGCAGACAATCCTGTATGTTCTTTCAAGCAATTTTCAACTACCTCTAATCTTAGAAATGATATAAAGCATGTTTCTTGTTGTCATTACACTTAATATATTAAAGAGTAATAGAAATTAACTAAAAATTCCTTTTTTGAACGTAAGGAAATTCACTCCTAAATAAACCCTTTCCAGTCAAAATCACAATTCAAGTTGGAAATACCTTAAAATTAATGAAAATAAAAACTACATAAGGAAACCTATGGAATAATGTAGTGATGAATATATTTTAGGGCAAGAAACCATAAAATACACAGCCATTCCACCCATACTAAGAACCAGGATACTACATAAAATTCCGAGAAAGTAAAAGAAAAAAATATTCACAGCCTGAGCAGGCGATGGCGCATTGGTTAGAGCAATTGACTGGAATGCGGAGGACCGAGGTGAGATCCCAAGGGCGCCAGCTTGAGCATAAACTCATGTAATTTGAGCAAATCTCACCAGATTGAGCCCAAGGTAGCCGGATCAAGCAAGCAGTCACTCTATGAGCTGCAGCTTCCTGGTCAAAGCACATATAAGACAGGAGTCAATAAACACGTAAGGGGTTACAACAAAACACTGATGATCGATCTGTGACCTGGCACATAATAAAAACTCTTCATTTCTGTCTGTCTGTCCCTATCTATCCCTCTCTCTGACTCACTCCCTGTCTCTGTAAAAAAAAAAAAAAAAGAAAAATGAAAAAAGGAAATGTTCACAGAGACATTTGGAGGGTGTATACCATATTTCCCCATGTATAAGACTCATCTTTTATGAAAAATGTGGGGTTAGAAAACTGGGTGCGTCTTATACAATGGTTGTAGTATTTTTTCCTTGCATTTCTCATTTACTCGCATTTGTTATCATTTACTCAAACTTTGAGCCTTCACAATAAGGTGCGTTTTATGTAGGGAGGTTTCTTATACATGGGAAAATATGGTACTTTACAAAGTTACCATTTATTTCCTCTTGGGGTGAGATTTTGAAATACATAATTCATTCTTCTATGCAATTTAAGCTGCAAAAACAACAGCATTCTTATTTTTTCTTTTATTTAATTATTCATTTAGAGGCAGGATAAAGGAGGGAAAAGATCGACAGACAGTCAGAAACATCAATCTGTTTCTGTATGTGCCTTGACACAGGAGCAAACCTATGACATTAGCATATGGGTGTAATGCTTTAACTACTGAGCTCTCTGGTGAGAGCAAGACATTGACTTTGGGGAAAAAATTTACTAGAGAAAACCAGAGGTAATTAAAAAATAAAATGATAATCTAGTCTGCTGTGGTGAAAACACCAGAAGAGTTTTCTTTGCTCTTGAAATTCAGGGGCATAATCACTACTTCTATTTGTTTAGCACAAAGTGACCCCTCTCTGAACATGCACTTTCTCTTGTGCTGTGGCAGCAGTCCAGACTGAAAGACCTCCTAAGCTTTGGACATCATTAATTTAACTGAACATTGGTCACCATATACAAGCTAGGTTTTTTTGCTCACAGAACAACTCCCAGGGTCTTTGTTTCATAACTTCTATATTTTCTCCGTTTTATACCTGAGAACATGCATTGCTGAAAAACCGAGACTTATGTCTCAGCTCTGCCTTCTGAGAAACTGATATACTGAACCTGGCCACAATAAATCATAACTGACAACAAAGATATTGCACTATTAAATTCAGTGCTTGTTAAACTTATGATTATTTTATTCATGTATATTTTTCTATTTCTGTCTACCCCAAAACAGTGTCATATTCATAAAGACAGAAAGTGAGTCTGTCTCATACATGATAGGCAACCGATGTCAAGCACAGTTCCTGGCACATAATAGAAATACAATAAGCATTTCCTAAATGAATGAACAAATAGTCATTTGCATACATACACATATATCCACAAATGATAGACAATGTGGACACAGAGAGATATGCTCATGTGCAATGCACATCTATACAAAGAGATGTACACATACCCAATGTACCTGAGTATATATACATAAAGAAATATAATAGGTATACAAGGAATATGAAAAGAAAATGTCCTAATATTAACAGTACACATATGTTTATGAAAATATTTTGTTGTTGTTTTTGAGATCTTTTTTCTTGCACTTCTGCAATAAGAATACATTTTTTATAATAAATAACTGTTAAAATTCAACATACTAGTCAAATCAAAGCAAATGCTATTTTACAATAAAGGAAGTAGTTTATATAAAAGAAGTTCAAAAGACAGAAGTTAAAAGAGTAGAATGGGAAGTCATTGAGTGCAGGGACATGAGTTTCTAGCACAGTGCTTGGTATAAGTTGGGAACTTTCAAAGGCTTTATGAAATCATGTTTGGAAGGAAAGAAGAAAAACAAGATGAACCGAGAGATTTTCAGAAATAAACCCACTAAGGATACACAAAAACTTGACAGAAATGGCAAATTGGAATCAATGTTTATAGCAATGCTCTCTACCAAAGTATTCCTTTTGACCTTTACTGAGGCATGATTTCCAAGATGCACATGAGGTGGCAGCAGAGAAGCACATGTAACAGAGAACATTAGTATATGTGCCATGGAGCAAGTTTCAGCCAAATCCACAGGATTGAAATGATAACAAGTATATCTCTTCCTATAACTGCAATTAACATTGAAGGTAGTAGGAAGCAGTAACTAGAAATTCCTTATATTTACAAGTTATAAACGCTTCTTTTAGATAGCCTTCTTTTCAACATTGATAGATAATGTTCAACACCCAACTGATGCATTTTTCCAGGAGAATTTATCTGAGCTGTTATTCAAAAGGTGCACACGAGGTGGCATCAAGGAAGTGCACTTGGAAAATATTTACCACAGATTATCCTGTATGTTCTTTCAAGCAAGTTTCCACTACCTCTATCCTTAGAAATGATATAAAGCATGTTTCTTGGTGTCATTACACTTAATATAGTAAACAGTAATAGAAATTAACTAAAAATCCCTTTTTTGAAGGTACTGAAAATCACTCCTAAATAACACCCCCTTTGAAACTACAATTCCAGTTGCAAAATACCTTAAAATTAATGGAAATAAAAACTACATAAAGAAAACTATGGAAAAAGGTAGTGATGAATATATTTTAGGGCAAGAAAACCTTAAAATACACAGCCTTTCCACCCATACTAAGAACAACGATACTAAATAAAATCTCAAAAAATAAAAGAAAATAATGTTCACAGCCTGAGCAGGCGATGGTGCAGTGATAAGAACATTTGATTGCAATGTGGAGGACCCCGGTTTGAGATTCCAAGGGACCTAGCTTGAGTGTGGGCTCATGTGGTTTGACAAAGCTCACCAGCTTGAGCCCAAGGTTGCTGTCTCTTGCAATCAGTCACTTGATCAGTTGTAGCCCCCTGGTCAAGGCACATGTGAGACAGGAGTCAATGAACATGTAAAGGGTCACAACAAAAAACTGATGATTGATTTGTGACCTGGCACATAATATAAACTCTCTCCATTTCTGTCTGTCTGTCTTTATCTATCCCTCTCTCTGACTCTCTACCTGTCTCTGTAAAAAAAAAAAAGAAAAAAAAATGTTCACAGAGACATTTGGTGGTTGTATACCATATTTCCCCATGTATAAGACTCATCCTTTTTGAAAATGTGGGGTTAGAACACTGGGTTCATCTTATACTGTGGTTGTAATATTTTTTACTTACATTTTCCATTCATTCGCATTTGTTATGATTTTCTCGAAATACGTGCCCCAAAATTAAGGTGCGTCTTATACAGGGAGACTTCTTTTATTTATTTATTTATTTTGTTAAAATTTTTATTAATGTTAATGGGATGACATTAATAATTCAGGGTACATATATTCAAAGAAAAACATTTCTAGGTTATCTTGTCATTAAATTATGTTGCATACCCCTCGCCCAGAGTCAGATTGTCCTCCGTCACCCTCTATCTAGTTTTCTCTGTGCCCCTCCCCCTCCCCCTAAATCTCTCCCTCCCTCCCTCCTGCGTCCTCCCTCCCCCCACCCCTGGTAACCACCACACTCTTGTCCATGGGGAGACTTCATTTACATGGGGAAATATGGTACTTTACAAATTTACCATTTATTTCCTCTTGGGGTGAGATGTTGAAAATTATAATTCATTCTTCTAGGCAACTATAGCTGCAAAAACAACAAGAAAAAAGCCATTGTCATTTTTCTTTTATTTATTTATTCATGTTAGAGGTAGGATAAAGAAGGAAAAAGACAGACAGTCAGAAACAGCAATCTTTTTCTGTATGTGCCTTGACCCAGGACCAAACCTATGACATTTGCATATGGGTTCGATGCTTTAACTATGGAGCTCTCTGGTGAGAGCAAGCCATTCTCTTTTGGGGATGAAATTTACTAGAGAAAAGCAGAGGTAATTAAAAAATTAAACAATAATCTAGTCTGCTGTGGTGACAACACCAGAAGACTTTTCTTTGCTCTTGAAATTCAGGGCCATTATCCCTATTTCTAATTGCTTTGCACAAAGTGACCTTTTTTTGTAACACGTACTTTCTCTTGTGCCATGACAGCAGTCCAGACTGAGAGACCTCCTAAGTTTTGGACATCAGAATTTATCTGAGCATTGGTAATCACATAAAAGCTAGGTTCCTTTGCTCACAGAACACCTCTCAGAATCTTTGTTTTATAACTTCTATATTTTCTCAGTTTTATACCTGAGAACATGCATTGCTGAAAAACTGCGACTTATTTCTTAGCTCTGCCTTCTGAGAAACTGATATACTAAACCTCACCATAATAAATCATAACTGACACCAAAGATATTGCACTACCAATTTCAGTGCTTGATAAACTTACAATTATTTTATTTATGTATATTTTTTTCTTTCTGTCACCCCATGACAATGTAGTATTCATAAAGAAAGAAAGTGAGTCTGTCTCTATAGGTGATTCACTATAGGCAATCAGTGTTGAGCACAGTGCCTGGCACATAATTGAAATACAATAAGTTTTTCTTGAATAAATGAATGAATAAATAGTCATTTGCATACATACACAGGTATCCAAAAATGACAGACACTGTGAACAAAGAGAGGTATGCTCATGTGCAATGCATATCTATGTACACAAATGTACACAATCCCAATGTACCTGAGTATATATACATAGAGAAATATAAGAGGTACACAAAGAATATAGAAAGAAAATGTCCTAATATTAACAGTAGTTATATCTGTATGAAAATTTGTTGTTTTTTTTGGGGGGGATCATTTTTCATGCTCTTCTGCAATAAGAATACTTTTTTTATAATAAAAAAGCTGTTGAAATTCAACATACTTGTCATATCAAAGCAAATTCCATGTTAAAATACACAAAGTAGATTTATATAAAGAAGTTACAAAGACAGTAGTTCAAAGAGTAGAATGGGAAGTCATTGTGTGCAGGGACATGAGTTCCTAGCACAGTGCCTGGTATTTGATGGGCACTTTAAAATTCTATATAAAAGCATGGCTGGAAGGAAAGAAGGAAAACAAGATGAACCAATAGGTTTTCAGAAAGCAAAGCACTAAGTGTAAACAAAAATGGCATATTGGAATCACCATTTATAGACAATCTTTTCTACCAAAGTTTTCCTTTGGACCTGTACTGTGGTGTGATTTACAAGATGCACACGTGGTGCCATAAGAGAAGCACATGGAACAGAGACTATTATTGTATGTGCTATGGAGAAAGTTCCAGAAAACTTCAAAGTATTGAAATGATACCAAGTATATCTCTTTTCTTTTTTTTTTTTACTACAGTTAACATTGAAAGAAGTAGCAAGCAGTAACTACAAATTTCTTATATTTACAAATTATAAAAGTTTCTTTAGGATAGCCTTGGATTCAACATTGATAGATAACGCACAGCAGACAACTGATGTATTTTTCCAGGTGAACTGATCTGAGCTGTAATTCCCAAGGTGCACACGAGGTGGCAGCAGAAATGTGCACTTTGAAAATATTTACCACATATAATCCTGTATGTTCTTTCAAGCAAGTTTCAACTACCTCTAATCTTAGAAATGATATAAAGCTTGCTCTGCAGCGCCGGTTTTCCCGGGAGTGGCAGCTTCCTCGTCCCCCTGCCTGCACTATGTCGGGTGGCCTCCTGAAGGTGCTGAGCAGTGATTCGTATGTGGAGCTGAGCAGGTACCAGGACCAGCACTTCCAGGGTAACATTCACGAACAGGAGAAATTACTCAAAAAAAGCTGTACGTTGTATGTTGGAAATCTTTTCTTCTACACAACTGAAGAACAAATCTATGAACTCTTCAGCAAAAGTGGTGACATAAAGAAAATTTTTATGGGCCTGGATAAAATGAAGAAAACAGCATGCGGTTTCTGCTTTGTGGAGTACTATTCAAGAGCAGATGCAGAAAATGCCATGCGGTACATAAGTGGAACTCGTTTGAATGACCGGGTGATTCGCACAGACTGGGACGCAGGCTTTAAGGAGGGCAGGCAATATGGCCGTGGATGGTCTGGGGGCCAGGTACGAGATGAGTATTGAAATAAACTATGATGCTGGCAGAGGCAGCTATGGAAATCTGGCCCAAATCCAGTGAGCAGGAAGAACCCCACAGTGCAAAACTTAGTCCTTTGGCCTGTTGAATTTGATCACATTACGCAAGGTCTGCAAACCTGCCATTTTTACCAAGGTTTGATCAGTGTCTCTACTGAACCAGAAGCCACGTCATGGTTTCCCTTTGAAAATTATTAAAGGAGAAAATCCAAATTGGTCAGGTATCTGGTTACCAGAATGATTTTCTTACTAGGTGAAAAATTGTGTTCCTTGGCAATAGATTTTATCTATAATGTTCATCTACCAGCTAAAAACCACACTTTTTAAAGGAAAATTGGAAAACTTTAAAACTTTGTTTGCCATGTTTGCATCTAAGTAGGTTTACCGTCTACATTGGGGCTGGGAATTACTATTTTAAAACTTTAAGTATCCTTGAGATAAAGTTTAGTAAATGGAGTTTTGTGCATTTTATAGCTTTGCTCTAAATTAGGAACAGATGTTTGACAACTGAATTTATTCCTATGTTGAATTCTAATTTCTAAAGGTAAACTTTTAGGAGAGAACTTCCTAAATAGTTGGTACAAAAGTAAGCTCTAGACAGTCCCAGGGGATACCATCTGCTTACATACTTTATATTATCAGGAAATCAGGTACAGGACTTGAAGGGTATTTACTAAACACATTTTTTCAAAAGATGTGTTTTCCTAAAACCTGAAAAAGATGTGTTTTCAAGGCCTGAAAAAAACAAAAGCAAGGGTTGGTTTGTATTACCAAGAACTTCGAAATAAAGGAAGTGGGGGCTGGTATCACTGTCAGTAGGAAATGGGATGAAAGATTAGAGGGCATGAGTTAAAAATTTGCTTTGACATGTTGAAGATTGCTGTGAGGGCCATCAGACTTATCCTTTTCATTTTCAGTGTGATCTTGGGGATGGAGTTGGTATAAAAGAGAGCTAAAGATTGAGAAATGCTTCCTCTCAGGAAATGTGTTTTCGCCAGTTCTTATGTGTAAGTCAGTCTGTCTAGTTTTTTTCACTAGTGTGCTTACTGAGTTTCAAGCCTTGATAGCAATGGTATCCACTGAGTGAATCTAGAGTACTTCTTGCATTTGTAAAGCAAGAGATGATTTCTCTCTAATAGTATATTGAACTATCGCTCATTTAAAACTGCTAATCTAGTTTCATTTTCCTTGACATAAGTGACATTTTTTCATCTAACAATAAACTTATCTCCAAAATTCCTGTGTCTCATGAAACTTGGGGCTGAATTATCTTGAATGTGAACATCTTCAAAGCTACAGTTAAATGTAGATTTTCTCATTAAATTGAAACTGGTTATTTGAGTTTTTAAATGTGTAAGCACGTAGGGAAAAAGATATTTGCAAATATTTAATTTCATGAGGACATACTATTCCTTGAAAAAATTTCGTTTTACACTATAGTTTGAATTTCATATATTTTATATTCTTTTGTAGTAAAACATAACTCAGATTTCTACAGGCCTTAAAAACCATAGACAGTGGTTCTATTTGGAATTGTGTCTTCTGTAAGTGATTTCAATAATGTTGGACCAACTTCAAAAAAAAAAAGAAATGATATAAAGCTTGTTTCTTGTTGTCATTACTCTTAATATGGTAAACAGTAATAGAAATTAACTAAAAATCCCCTTTTTAAGGTAAGAAAATTAACTCCTAAATAATCCCCCCTTCAAAATCACAATTCAATTTACAAAATACCTTAAAATTAATATAAATAAATCTACATAAGGAAACCTATAGAAAAAATGTAATGATGAAAATATTTTTGGGCAAGAAAACCTTAAAATACACAGACTTTTCACCAATAGTAAGAACCATGATACTAAATGAAATCCAGAGAAAGTAAAGAAAAAAATGTTCACAGCCTAAGCAGGCAATGGGGCAGTGGTTAGAGAATTTGACTCGAATGCCTAGGACCCAGTTTTGAGATCCCAAGGGTGCCAGCTTGAGCGTGGGATCATGTGGTTTGAGCAAAGTTTACCAGCTTGAGTTCAATGTCGCTGATTCAAGCCAGTGGTCACTCGATCAGCTGTAGCCCCCTGGTCAAGGCACATATAAGACAGAAGTCAATGAATAACTAAGGTGTCACAACAAAAAACCGATGACTGATTTTTGATCTGCCACAAAATAAAAAAATCCTCTTTACATTCTTGTCTGTGTGTCCATATCTATCTGTCTCTCTGACTCTCTCCCTGTCTCTGTAAAAAAAAAAGATAAGAAATAAAAGGTTCACAGAGACATTCGGTGGCAGTATAGCATATTTCCCCTTGTTTAAGTCTCACCTTTTTGAAAAATGTGGGGTATGAAAATGGGGTGCGTCTTATACAGTGGTTGTAGTATTTTTTACTTGCACTTCCTGTTTCTTCAGAGTTGTTATCATTTTCTCAAATTTTGTGCCCAAAAATGAAGGTACATCTTCTACAGGGAGGCATACTATGCATGGGGAAATATGGTAATTTACAAACTTACTACCTATTTCCTCTTGTGGTGAGATTTTGAAAAACATAATTCATTCCTCTATGCAATTTAAGCTGCAAAAACAGCAAAAAAATAGCCATTGTCATTTTTTGTTTTATTTAATTATTAATGTTAGAGGGAGGCATTGGGGGGAAAAAGACAGACAGTCAGAAACATCAATCTGTTTATGTATGTGCCTTAAACAGGACCAAACCTATGATATTACTGTTTGGGTGTGATGCTCTAACTACTGAGCCCTCTGGTGTAAGCAAGCCATTGTCTCTTGAGAGACAAAATTACTAGAGAAAACCTGAGGCAATTAAGTAATAAAATAATCAATTCCTCTGTGTTGACAAAAGCAGAAGACTTTTATATGCTCTTGACAGTTAGGGGCATAAACAGTATTTCTGATTGTTGAGCATGAATTGACATCTTTCCTAACATGCACTTTTTCTTGTGCCATGGCAGCAGTCCAGACTGAGAAACCTCCTAAGCTTTGGTTTTCAGAATTTATGTGAGCCTGGGTCAGCACTTACAAGTTAGGTTCTTTAGGTCACATAACACCTCCCAGAATATTTGTTGCATCACTTGTAAATTTTCTCAGTTTTTTAGCTGAGATCATGCACTCCTGAAGAACTGAGACTTATGTCTCAGCTCTGCCTTCTGAGAAAGTGATATACTTAACCATGCCACGATCTCTCACAACTGGGACCAAAGGTATTGCACTACCAAATCCAGTGTTTGTCACAACTTATAATTTTTTATGTATATTTTTTCTTCCTCTTTCTACTCCATGACAGTGAAATATCCATAAAGAGAGAAAGTGAGTCTGTCCCATTCAGTATTGACAACCAGTGCTGAGCACAGTGCCTGGCATATAATAAAAATTCAATAAGTTTTTACTGGAAGAGTGAATAAATATTCATTTGCATATGTACACAAATATCCACAAATGACAGACACTATTGAAACAGAGAGGTATGCTCATGTGCAATGCACATCTATGCACACACTGGGTACACTCAACCAATGTACCTGAGTACATATACATAGAGAAATATAATTGGTACACAAAGAATATGGAAATAAAATGGCATAACGTTAAGAGTTGATATTTATGTATAAAAAATTTTGTTTGGTTTTTCTTATTATTTTCTTTTTACTCATGCTATAAGAGTACCATTTTTATAATAAAAAAGGTGTTAAAATTATATATACTTGCCAAATCAAAGCACATCATGTTTTACAATAAATTAAGTAGATTTAAATGAAAGAAGTTCCAAAGACAGATGTAAAAATAGTAGAATGGGAAGGGACTGAGTGCAGAGACATGAGTTCTTAGCACAGTGCCTGGTATATGATGGGCACTTTCAAAGGCTTTATGAAAGCATGGCTGGAAGGAAAGAAGAAAAACAAGATGAAACGATTGACTCCCAGAAAAAAAACCACAAAGAATAAACAAAAACATTACAGAAAAGGCAAATTGGAATCCACGTTTGTAGACAATCCGCTCTACCATTCCTTTCCTTTGGATCTGTACTGAGGCGTGATTCCCAACATGCACACGAGGTGGCAGCAGAGAAGCACATGAAACAGAGACCATTATTATATGTGCTATGCAGCAAGTCCCAGCCAACTTCAGAGGATTGAAATGATATCAAGTATATCTCTTGCTTACACTACAGTTAATGTTGAAACAGGTAGCAAACGGTAACTAGAACTCCCTTATATTTACAAGTTATAAAAGTATCTTTCTTTTTTTATTATTAATAAATTTTTATTAATGTTAATGGGATGACATTAATAAATCAGGGTACATATATTCAAAGAAATCATGTCTAGGTTATCTTGTCATTACATTATGTTGCATACCCCTCGTCCATAGTCAGATTGTCCTTCATCACCCTCTATCTAGTTCTCTGTGCCCCTCCCCCTCACCCTAACTCTCTCCTTCCCTCCGTCCTGCGTCCTCTCTCCCCACACTCCTGGTAACTACCAAACTCTTGTCCATGTCTCTTAGTCTCATTTTTATGTTCCACCAATGTATGGAATCATGTAGTTCTTGTTTTCTTCAGATTTACTTATTTCACTCCGTATAATGTTATCAAGATCTCACCATTTTGCTGTAAGTGATGTGATGTCATCATTTCTTATGGTTCAGTAGTATTCCATAGTGTATATGTG
Organism: Saccopteryx leptura; assembly: GCF_036850995.1. Taxonomy (NCBI): domain Eukaryota; kingdom Metazoa; phylum Chordata; class Mammalia; order Chiroptera; family Emballonuridae; genus Saccopteryx; species Saccopteryx leptura. The sequence continues at coordinate 3,800,744 of NW_027095697.1, read as the reverse complement.
CCACATCTTCTTTATCCAGTCTTCTATTGAAGGGCTTTTTTGTTGTTTCCATGTCTTGGCCCCTGTGAACAGTGCTGCAATGAACATGGGGCTACATGTGTCTTTATGTACCAATGTTTCTGAAGTTTTGGGGTATATACCCAGTAGAGGGATAGCTGGGTCATAAGGTAGTTCTATTTCCAGTTTTTTGAGGAACACCCATACTTTCCTCCATAATGGTTGTACTACTTTACAGTCCAACCAACAGTGGATGAGAGTTCCCTTTTCTCCGCAGCCTCTCCAACATTTGCTATTACCCGTCTACTTGATAATAGCTAATCTAACAGGGGTGAGGTGATATCTTCTAGATAGTTTTGGATTCAACATTGATAGATAATGCACAACACTCAACTGCTGTATTTTTCAAGGTGAACTGCTCTGAGCTGTTATTCCCAAGGTTCACACGAGGTGGCAGCAGAGTAGTGCACTTGGGAAACATTTACCACAGACATTTCTGTATGTTCATTCAAGCAAGTTTTAACTACCTCAAACCTTTGAAATCATATAAAGCATGTTTCTTGTTGTCATTATACTTTCTCTAGTAATCATTCATAGAAACTAACTAAAAAACCCTTTCTTTTTTATTTTTTATCTTTTTTATATTATATATATATTATTTTTTTTATTTTTTCAGCAGCTGGAGATGGGGAGAGAGAGTCAGACAGACTCCAGCATGTGCCCAAACAGGATCCACCTGGCACGCCCACCCAAGGGCGACGCTCTGCCCACCAGGGGGCGATACTCTGCACCTCCGGGGTGTCGCTCTGTTGCAACCAAAGCCACACTAGTACCTGGGGCAGAGGCCAAGGAGACATCCCCTGCACCCAGGCCATCTTTGCTTCAATGGAGCCTTGGCTGCAGGAGGGGAAGAGAGAGACAGAGAGAAAGGAGATTAGGAGGGGTGGAGAAGCATATGGGCGCTTCTCATGTGTGCCCTGGCCGGGAATAGAACCCGAGACTTCTGCGTGCCAGGCCGATGCTCTACTACTGAGCCAACCAGCCAGGGCCAAAACCCTTTCTTTTTTAAGTTAAGAAATTCAATCCTAAATAACCTCCCCTCAAACTCACAATTCAAGTTACAAAATACTTTAAAATTAATGAAAATAAAGACTACATAAAAAAATCTATTGAAAATTGTAGTGATGAATATATTTAAGGGGAAAAAATCCTTAAAATACATGGTCTTTCCACCCATACTAAGAAAGAGGATACTAAATAAAATCCAAAGAATGTAAAAAAAATGTTCACAGAGTGACAAGGCAGTGGCACAGTGGGTAGAGCATTTGACTGGAATGCGCAGTACCCAGTTTTGAGATACCTAGGTCTTCATCTTGAGTGTGGGCTCATCTTGTTTTAGCAAAGCTCAAGAGCTGAGCCCAAGGTCACTGGCTCGAGCAAGGGGTCACTTGTTCAGCTGTAGCCCCCTGGTCAAGGCACATATGAGAAAGCAGTCAATGAACAACTAAGTTGTCCCAACGAAAAACTGATGATTGATCTGTGAAATGGCACATAATAAAAACTTTCTCCATTTTTGTCTGTCTGTCCCTATCTATCCCTCTCTCTGACTCTCTCTATGTCTCTGTAAAAAAGACAGAAAATAGAAAGAAAGAAATGTTCACAGAGACATTTGGAGGTTCTATCCATATTTTCCTATTTATAAAACTCATCATTTTTAAAAATGTGCGGTTTGAAAACTGGGTGCGTCTTATACAGTGGTTGTTGAATTTTTACTTGCATTTCCTGTTTCTTCGCATTTGTTATCATTTCCTTAAATTTTGTGCCCCAAAATTAAGGTGCTTCTTATACAGGGAGGCTACTTTACATGAGGAAATATGGTACTTTACAACCTTACCACTTATTTCATTTTGGGGTAAGATTTTGAAAAACATAATTCATTCCTCTAAGCAATTTAAGCTGCAAAAACAAGAAAAAAAAGCCATTGTCATTTTTCTTTCATTTACTTCTTAATGTTAGAGGGAGGAAGAGGTGGGAAAACAGACAGACAGATAGTCAGAAACATCAATGTGTTTCTGTATGTGCCTAGACCCAGATCCAAACCTATGACATTAGTGTATGGGTGTGATGCTCTATCTACTCAGCTCTCTGGTAATAGCAAGCCATTGTCTTTAGGGGGAAATAATTACTAAGGAAACCTGAGGTAATTAAAAAGGAAAATAATAATCTAGGCTGCTGTTGTTACAACACCAGAAGACTGTTCTTTGCTCTTGAGAGTCAGGGGCATAAACAATATTTCTGATTGTTTACCACGGTGTGACTTCTTTCCTAACATGCACTTTTTTTGTGCTGTTGCAGCAGTCCAGACTGAGAGACCTCTTAAGCTTTGGACATTAGAATTTATCTGAGCCTGGGTCACCACTTACAAGCCAGGTTCCTTTGGTAACAGAAAACCTCCCAGGGTCTTTGTTTCAGCACTTGAGAATTTTCTCAGTTTTATAGCTGAGAACATGCATTGCTGAAGAAGTGGGACTTATGTCTCAGCTCTGCCATTCCAGAAACTGATATACTGAACGTTGCCTCGATCAATGAAACCTGGGAACAAGACATTGCACTATCATATCCAGTGCTTGTCACAACTTATAATTATTTTATTTATGTATATTTTTTCATCCTTTTTTTGCAGCATGACAGTCTATTATTCATAGAGACAGAAAGTTATTCTGTCTCTTTCACTATAGGCAACCAGTGTCAAGCACAGTGCCTGGCACATAATAGAAATACAATAATTTTTTAATGAATGAATTATAAATAGTAATTTGCATGCATACACAGGTATCCTCAAATGATAGACACCATGGACACAGAGAGATATGCTCATGTGCAATGTATATCTATGCACACAGATGTATGCATACACAATGTACCTTAGAATGTGTAGATAGAGAAATATAATAGGTACACTAAGAATATGGAAAGATAATGTCATAATATTAACAGTAGATATGTCTGTATGAAAATTTGTTGTTTCCTTTTCTTATAATTTTTTTGCACTTGCAATAAGAATACAGTTTTTATAATAAAAAAGTATTTAGGCCCTGGCCACTTGGCTCAGCGGTAGAATGTCGGCCTGGCATGCAGAGGAACTGGGTTTGATTCCCCGCCAGGCCACGTAGGAGAAGCGACCATTTGCTTCTCCACCTCCCCTCCATCATCTTTGTCTCTGTCTTCCTCTCCTGCAGCCAAGGCTTCATTGGAGCATATATGGCCCGGGCACAGGTGACGGCCCCTTGGCCTCTGCCCCAGGTGCTAGAGTGGCTCTGATCACGGCAGAGCAACACCTCGGAGGGGCAGAGCATTGCCCCTGGTGGGCTTGCAGGGTGGATCCTGGTCGGGCATATGTGGGAGGCTGTCTGACTCTCTCTCCCTGTTTCCAGAAAAATACAATAAAATAAATATAATAAAATAAAATAAAAACGTAGTTAAATTGAATATACTTGTCAAATCAAAGCACATCCTATTTTACAATACATTAAGAAGATTTAAATAAAGGAGTGTAAAGACAGAAGTAAAAAGAGTAGAATGGGAAGACATTTAGTGCAGCAACTACTCATGTAGTTCCTAGCACAGTGCCTGGTATATGATGGGGACATTGAAAGATCTTATGAAAGCATTGCTGGAAGGAAAGAAAAAAAAAAACAAGATGAACCGATAAATTCCCAGAAATCAAATCACTAAGAATACACAAAAGATTTACAGAAACAACAATTTGGAATCAACATTATTAGACAATCCTCACTGCCATTCCTAACCTTTGGATCTGAACTAAGATGTGATTTCCAAGATGCACATGAGGTGGCAACAGAGAAGCACATGTAAGAGCAACCATTATTGTATGTGCTATGCAGTAAGTTTCAGCCAATTTCAGAGGATTGAAATTATATCAGGTATGTCTATTGCTTTCACTAGAGTTAATGTTGAAACAAGTAGAAAACAATAACTAGAAATTCTTTATATTTACAAGTTATAAATTATCTTCTAAATAGTCTTGGTTTTAACATTGATAGATAACGCACAGCACCCAACTTTTGTATTTTTCCAGGTGAACTGCTCTGAGCTGTTATACCCAAGTTGAACACGAGGTGGCAGCAGAGAAGTGTATTTGGAAAACATTTTCCACAGGCAATCCTGTATATTCTTTCAAGCAAGTTTCAACTACCTCAAACCTTTGAAATCATATAAAGCATGTTTCTTGTTATCATTACAGGTACTATAGAAATCAGAACTAAAAACTAACTGAAAAACCCTTCCTTTTTTAAGTTAAGAAATTCAGTCCTAAATAACCCCCACTCAAAATCAAAATTCAAGTTACAAAATACTTTAAACTTAATGGAAATAAAAACTACATAAGAAAACCTATGGAAAAATGTTCTGATGAGTACATTTTAGTGCAAAAATCCTTAAAATACAAAGCCTTTCCACCAATACTATGAAACAGGATACTAAACAAAATCCAGAGAAAGTAAAAGAAAAAACTTTTCACAGCCTGAGCTGGCGGTGGCGCAGTGGATAGAGCATTTGACTGGAATGCGAAAGACCCAGATTTGAAATCCCAGAGTCGCCAGCTTGAGCGTGGGATTATCTGGTTTGAGCAAAGCTCACCAGCTTTAGCCCAATGGGCTCATTATTTGAGCAAGAGGTCACTCGGTAGCTGTATTTCTCTAGTCAAGGCACAATGAGAAAATAGTCAAGGAACAACTAAGTTGACACAACAAATAACTGATGATTGATCTGTGACCTGGCACATAATAAAAAAAAAACTCTTTACGTTCCTGTTTGTGTGTCCCTATCTATCCCTCTCTCTGACTCTCTCCCTGTCTCTGAAAAAAAGAAAGAAATCAAATGTTCACAGAGACTTTTGGTGGGTGTATATCATATTACTTCTCATTTAAGACTCATCGTTTTTGAAAAATGTACGGTTTGAAAACAGGGTGCGTCTTATACAGTGGTTGTAGTATTTTTTACTTGCATTCCCTGTTTCTTCGCATTTGTTATCATTTCCTCAAATTATGTGCCCAAAAATGAAGGTGTGTCTTCTACAGGGAGGCAGGTTATGCATGGGGAAATGTGATACTTTACAACCCTACTACCTATTATTTCTTGTGGTGAGATTTTAAAAAACATAATTCATTCCTCTATGCAATATAAGCTGCAAAAACTACCAAAAAAGCCATTGTCATTCTTTCTTTTATTAAATTATTAATGGTAGAGGAAGGAAGTGGGGGGGACAACAGAAAGATAGTCAGAAACATCAATCTGTTTCTCTATGTGCCTTGAAACAGGACCAAACCTATGACATTACTATATGGGTGAGATGCTCTAACTACTGAACTCTCTGGTGTAAGCAAGCCATTCTCACTAGGGGAAAAAATTACTAGAGAAAACCTGAGGCAATTAAAAAATAAAATAATAATCTAGTTTGCTGGGGTGACAGCAACAGAAGACTTTTCTATGCTCTTGATAGTCAAGGGCATAAACAGTGATAAACAGTATTTCTGATTGTAGAGCACGCATTGATACCTTTCGTAACATGCAATTTTTCTTATGCTGTGGCAGAAGTCCAGACTGAGAAACCTCCTAAGCTTTGGTTTTCAGAATTTATCTGAGCCTGGGTCAGCACTTACAAGTTAGGTTCTTTTGGTCAGAGAACACCTCCCAAGTTCATTGTTTCATCACTTGTAAATTTTCTCAGTTTTATAGCTGATATCAAGGATTGGTGAAGAACCAAGACTTATGTCTCAGGTCTGCCTTCTGAGAAACTGATATACTTAACCTTGCCACGATCAATCACAACTGGGACCATAGGTATTGCACTACCAAATCCAGTGTTTGTCACAACTTATAATTTTTATGTATATTTTTTCTTTCTCTTTTTACTCCATTACACTGTAATATTCATAAAGACAGAAAGTGAGTCTCCCCCATTCACTATGGGCAACCAGTGTCGAGCACAGTGCCTGGCATATAATGAAAATTCACTACGTTTTTACTGGAAGAGTGAATAAATATTCATTTGCATATGTACACAAATATCCACAAATGACAGACAGTATTGAAACAGAGAGGTATGCTCATATGTGATGCATATCTATGCACACATTGGGTATACGCACCCAATGTACCTGAATACATATACATAGGGAAATATAATTGGTACATCAAGAATATGGAAAAAACATTGCTAAAGTTAACAGTTGATAACTATGTATGAAAATTTGTTGTTTTGTTTTTCTTATCATTATTTTTGTATTTCTGCTATAAGAATACCGTTTTTATAAAAAAAGCTGTTAAAATTCTATATACTTGTCAAATCAAAGCACATTATAATTTACAATATATTAAGTAGATTTAAATAAAAGAAGTTCAAAAGACACATGTAAAAATATTAGAATGGGAAGTGATTGAGTACAGGGACATGAGTTCTTAGCACAGCACCTGGTATATAAAGGGCACTGTCAAAGGCTTTATGAACGCATTGCTGAAAGGAAAAAAGATAAACAAGATGAAACGATAGATTCCCAGAAAAAAACCCACTAAAGGTTCAGAAACACTTCACAGAAGCGACTAATTGGAATCAATGGTTGTAGACAATATTATCTACCAAAACTTTCCTTTGGACCTGTACTGAAGCGTGATTCCCAAGATGCAAATGAGATGTCAGCAGAGAAGCACATGTAACAGAGATTAATATTTTATGTGCTATGGAGCAAGTTCCAGCAAACTTCAGATGATTGAAATGATATCAAGTGTATCTCTTGCTTACACTACAGTTAACATTGAAACAGGTAGGAAACAGTAACTAGAAGTCCCTTATATTTACAAGTTATGAAAGTATCTTCTAGATAGCCTTCGATTCAACATTGATAGATAATGCACAACACCCAACTGCTGTGTTTTTCCAGGTGAACTGCTCTGAGCTGTTATTTTCAAGGTGCACTTGAGGTGGCAGCAGGGAAGCGCTCTTGGAAAACATTTTCCACAGATAATCCTGTATGTTCTTTCAAGCAAGTTTCAACTACCTCTAACCTTAGAAATTATATAAAGCATGTTTCCTGTCATCATTACACTTAGGATACTAAACAGTAATAGAAATTAACTAAAATCCCTTTTTTAAGGTAATAAAATACACTCCAAATAACACCCCCTCAAAATTACAATTCAAGCTGCAAAATACCTTAAAATTAATGAAAAGAAAAACTATATATGAAAATCTATAAAAAAATGTAGCAATGAATAAATTTTAAAGGAATAAAACCTTAAAATACACAGCCTTTCCACCCATACTAACAACGAGGATACTAAATAAAATCCAGAGAATGTAAAAGAAACAAAATGTTCACAGACTGACATGGCAGTGGTGCAGTGGGTAGAGCATTTGACTGGAATGCTCAGTACCCAGATTTCAGATCCCAAATTTGCCAGCTTGTGCATGGGCTCATCTCGTTTTAGCAAAGCTCAACAGCTTGATACCAATGTCGCTGTCTCGAGCAAGGGGTAACTCGGTCAGCTGTAGCCTCCTGGTCAAGGTACATATGAGAGAGCAGTCAATGAACAACTAAGGTGTCCTTAGGAAAAAATGGTGATTGATCTGTGACCTGGCACATAATAAAATTTTTTCTCCATTCTTGTCTGTCTGTCCCTATCTATCCCTCTCTCTCATTCTCTCTATGACTCTGGAAAAAAGAAGAAAAAGAAAGAAAGAAATGTTCACAGAGACATTTGGAGGTTCTATCCATATTTTCCTATGTATAAAACATCATTTTTCAAAATGTGGGGTTTGAAACCTGGGTGCATCTTATACAGTGGTTGTTGTATTTTTACTTGCATTTGCTGTTTCTTCGCATTTGTTATCATTTTGTTAAATTTTGTGTCCCAAAATAAAGGTGCTACTTATAGAGGGAGGCTACTTATACAAGGGGAGATAGGGTACTTTACAACCTTACCACTTATATCCTCTTGGGGTGAGATTTTGAAAAAAAATAATTCATTCCTCTAAGAAATTTAAGCTGCAAAAACACCAAAAAAGCCATTGTCATTTTTCTTTTATTTAGTTATTAATGTTAGAGGGAGGAAGAGGGTGGAACACAGACACACAGATTGTCAGAAACATCAATGTGTTTCTGTATGTGACTAGCCCAAGGACCAAACATATGACATTAATGTATGTATGTAATGCTCTATCTACTGAGCTCTCTGGTGATACCAAGCCATTGTATTTAGGGGGAAAAATTACTAGAGAAAAACTGAGGTAATTAAAATTAAAACAATAATCTAGTCTGCTGTTTTGACAACATCAGAAGATCTTTCATTGCTCTTGACTGTTAGGGGCATAAAAAGTATTTCTGATTGTTTACCACGATGTGACTCCTTTCCTAACATGCACTTTTTTCTTGTGCTGTTGCAGCAGTCCAGACTGAGAGACCTCCTAAGCTTTGGACATCAGAATTTATCTGAGCCTGGGTCACCATCTACAAGGTAGGTTCTTTTGCTCACAGAACACCTCCCAGGTTCTTTGTTCAGCGCTGGAGAATTTTCTCAGTTTTATAGCTGAGAACACACATTGCTGAAGAACTGAGACTTAGGTCTCAGCTCTGCCTTTAGAGAAACTGATATACTGAACATCACCACCATCAATGAAAACTGGGAAGAAGACATTGCACTACTATATCCAGTGCTTGTCACAACATATAATTATTTTCTTTATGTACATTTTTCTTCCTCTGTCTGCAGCATGACAGTGTATTATTCATATAGACAGTCTGTCTCTTTCACTATAGGCAACAAATGTAGAGCACAGTGCCTGGAACATAATAGAAATACAATAAGTGTTTAATGAATGAAAGAATAAATAGTAATTTGCATCCATACACAGGTATCCACAAATGATAAAAACTGTGGACACAGAGAGATATGCTCATATGCAATGCACATCTATACACACAGATGTATGCACACCCAATGTACTTAGTACATATAGATATAGAAATATAATAGGTACACTAAGAATATGGAAGGATAATGTCATAATATTAAGAGTAGTTATCTCTGGATGAAAATTTGTTGTTTTGTATTCTATTCATTTTTTCTTGCACTTCTGCAATAAGAATACAGTTTTTATAATATAAAAGCAGTTACATTTAACATACTTTTCAAATCAAAGCACATCATATTTTACAATACATTAAGAAGATTTAAATAAAGGAGTCCAAAAGCAGAAGTAAAAAAAGTAGAATGGGAAGATATTGAGTGCACCAACTACTCATACATTTCCTAGCACAGTGCCTGGTATATGATGGGAACATTCAAAGGCTTTATGAAAGCATTGCTGGAAGGAAAGAAGAAAAACAAGGTGAACCGATAGATTCCCAGAAATCAAATCACTAAGAAACACAAAATATTTACAGAACCGGCAAATTGGAATCAACGTTTGTGAAAAATCCTCTCTACTATTTCTTTCCTTTGGATCTGTTCTGACGTGGGATCCTCAAGATGCACACGAGGTGGCAGCAGAGAATCACATGTAACAGAGACCATTATTGTATGTGCTACGCAGCAAATTTCAGCCAACTTAGAGGATTGAAATAATATCACATATGTCTATTGCTTTCACTAGAGTTAACATTAAAAACAGTGGCAAACACTAACTGGAAATTCCTTATATTTACAAGTTATAAAAGAATTTTCTAAATTGTCTTGGTTTCAACATTGATAGATAAAGCACAACTCCCAACTGCTGTGTTTTTTCAGGTGAACTGCTCTGAGCTGTTATTCCCAGGGTGAACACGAGGTGGCAGCAGAGAAGTGCACCAGGAAAACATTTCCCACAGAGAATCCTGTATTTTCTTTCAAGCAAGTTTCAAGTACCTCAAACCTTTGAAATGATATAAAGCATGTTTCTTCTTGTCATTACACTTACTCTAGAAATCAGTAATAAAAACTAAGTAAAAAAACCTTCCTTTTTTAAGTTAAGAAATTCACTCCTAAATAACCCCTGCTCAAAATCAAAATTCAAGTTACAAAATACTTTAAACTTAATGGAAATAAAAACTACATAAGAAAACCTATGGGAAAATGTTGAGATGAATGCATTTTAGTGAAAAAAAAAAAAACCTTAAAATACACAACGTTACCTCCCATACTATGGAAAAGGATACTAAACAAAATCCAGAGAAAGTAAAAGATAAAAATTTTCACAGCCTGAGGAGTCAGTGGCACGGTGGATAGAGCATTTGACTGGAACCCGGAGGACCTAAAATTGAGATCCCAAGGTCACCAGCTTGAGCGTGGGCTTATCTGGTTTAAGCAAAGCTCACCAGCCTTAGCCCAATGGGCTCACTGGCTCGAGCAAGAGGTTACTCGGTCAGCTGTAGTTCCCTGCTCAGGGCACAATGACAGAGCAGTCAATGAGCAACTAAGGTGTCACAACAAAAAACTGATAATTGATCTGTGACCTGGCACATAATAAAATAAAATAAACTCTTTACCTTCCTGTCTGTGTGTCCCTATCTATTCCTCTCTCTGACTCTCTCACTGTCTCTGTAAAAAAAAAAGAAAAGAAAGAAAGAAAGAAAGGTTTCACTGAGATATTCGGCGGGTGTATACCATATTTGACCTCATTTAAGACTCATCTATTTTGAAAAATGTGGGGTTTGAAAACTGGGTGCGCCTTATAGAGTGGTTGTAGTATATTTTAATTGCATTTCCTGTTTCTTCACATTTGTTATTATTTTCTCAAATTTTGTGCCCAAAAATGAAGGTGCATCTTCTACAGGGAGGCATACTATGCATGGGGAAATATGGTACTTTACAACCTTACTACCTATTTTTTCTTGGGGTGAGATTTTGAAAAACATAATTCATTCTTCTATGCAATTTAAGCTGTGAAAACAACAAAAAATAGCCATTGTCATTTTTTCTTTTATTTAATTTTTAATGTTAGAGAGAGGAAGTGGGGGGAAAAAGACAGACAGTAAGAAACATCAATCTGTTTCTGTATGTGCCGTGAATCGGGACCAATCCTATGACATTACTGTATGAGTGTGATGCTCTAACTAGTGAGCTCTCTGGTGTAAGCAAGCCATAGTCTCTAGGGGGAAAAATTACTAGAGACAACCTGAGTCAAATAAAAAATAAAATAATAATCTAGTCTGCTGTGGTGACAACATCAGAAGCCTTTACTAGGCTCTAGTCAGTCAGGGGCATACACAATCAGTATTTCTGATTGTTGAGCATGAATTCACACCTTTCCTAACATGCACTTTTTCTTGTACTGTGGCAACATTCCAGACTGAGAAACCTCCTAAGCTTTGGTTTTCAGAATTTATCTGAGCCTGGCCAGCACTTACAATTTAGGTTCTTTTGGTCACAGAACACCTCCCAGGTATTTGTTGCATCACTTGTAAATTTTCTCAGTTTTATAGCTGAGATCACGCATTCCTGAAGAACTGAGACTTATGTCTCAGCTCTGCCTTCCGAGAAAATGATATACTTAACCATGCCACGATCAATCACAACTGGGACCAAAGGTATTGAACTACCAAATCCAGTGTATGCCACAACTTATAATTTTTTATGTATATTTTTTCCTTCCTCTTCCTACTCCATGACACTCTAATATACATAAAGACAGAAAGTGAGTCTCTCCCATTCACTATTGGCAACCAGTGTCGAGCACAGTGCCTGGAATATAATGAAAATTCAATAAGTTTTTACTGGAAGAGTGAATAAATATCCATTGGCATACATATACAAATATCCACAAATGACAGACACTATTGAAACAGAGAGGTATGCTCACATTCGATGCACATCTATGCACACATTGGGTACACGCACCCAATGTACCTGAGTACATATACATAGGAAAATATAATTGGTACACAAAGAATAAGGAAAGAAAATGGCTAATGTTATCAGTTGATATCTATGTATGAAAATTTGTTGTTTTGTTTTTCTAATCAATTTTTTTGCATTTCTGCAATAAGAATACCGTTTTTATAATAAAAAGCTGTTAAAATTCTATATACTTGTCAAATCAAAGCACATCATAATTTACAATACATTAAGTAGATTTAAATAAAAGAAGTTCAAAAGACAGATGTAAAAATAATAGAATGGGAAGTGACTGAGTGCAGGGACATGAGCTCTTAGCACAGTACCTGGAATATGAAGGGCACTGTCAAAGGCTTTATGAAAGCATGGCTGGAAGGAAAAAAGATAAACAAGATGAAACGATAGATTCCCAGATAAAAACCCACTAAAGATACAGAAACACTTCACAGAAGCGAGTAATTGGCATCAATGGCTGTAGACAATCTTATATACCAAACCTTTCCTTTGGACTTGTACTGAAGCGTGATTCCCAAGATGCAAACAAGGTGGTAGCAGAGAAGCACATGTAACAGAGACCAATATTTTATGTGCTATGGAGCAAGTTCCAGCAAACTTCAGATGATTGAAATGATATCAAGTGTATCTCTTGCTTTCACTAGAGTTAACATTGAAACAGATAGCAAACAGTAACTAGAACTCCCTTATATTTACAAGTTATGAAAGTATCTTCTAGATAGCCTTTGATTCAACATTGATAGATAACGCACAACAACCAACTGCTGTGTTTTTCCAGGTGAACTTCTCTGAGCTGTTATTTCCAAGGTGCACAGGAGGTGGCAGCAGCGAAGCGCTCTTAGAAAACATTTTCCACAGATAATCCTGTATGTTCTTTCAAGCAAGTTTCAACTACCTCTAACCTTATAAATGATATAAAGCATATTTCTTGTCGTCATTGCACTTAATATACTGAACAGTAATAGAAATTAACTAAAATCACTTTTTTTAAGGTAATGAAATACACTCCTAATAACCCCCCTCAAAATCACAATTCAAGCTGCAAAAACCTTAAAATTAATGAAAAGAAAACTTCCTAAGAAAATCTATAAAAAAATGTAGTGATGAATACATTTTAGAGGAATAAAACCTTAAAATACACAGCCTTTCCACCCATACTAAGAACCAGGATACTAAATAAAATCCAGAGAATCTAAAAGAAACAAAATGTTCACAGACTGACATGGCAGTTGCATTATGGGTAGAACATTTGACTGGGATGCTCAGTACCCAGATTTGAGATCCAAAATTCGCCAGCTTGAGTGAAGCTCATCTCGTTTTAGCAAAGCTCAACAGCTTGATCCCAACGTCACTGTCTTGAGGAAGGGGTAACTCGGTCAGCTCTAGCCCCCTGGTCAATGCACATATGAGAGAGCAGCCAATGAACAACTAAGGTGTCCTTACAATAAAATGATTATTGATCTGTGACCTGACACTTAATAAAAAAATTTCTCCATTCTTTTCTGTCTGTCCCTATCTATCCCTCTCTCTCAATCTCTCTATGACTCTGGAAAAAAGAAGAAAAGGAAAGAAAGAAATGTTCACAGAGACATTTGGGGTTTCTATCCATATTTTCCTATGTATAAAACTCATCATTTTTAAAAATGTGTGGTTTGAAACCTGGGTACATCTTATAGAGTGGTTGTATTTTTACTTGCATTTGCTGTTTCTTTGCATTTGTTATAATTTTCTCAAATTTTGTGCCCCAAAATTAAGGTGCTACTTATAGAGGGAGGGTACTTATACATGGGGAGATATGGTACTTTATAACCTTACCACTTATTTTTTCTTCGGGTGAGATTTTGAAAAAAATAATTCATTCCTCTAAGCAATTTAAGCTGCAAGAACACCAAAAAAAGCCATTGTCATTTTTCTTTTATTTAGTTCAGAGGATTAAAATAATATCAAATATGTCTATTACTCTCACTAGAGTTAACATTGAATCGAGTAGCAAACACTAACTGGAAATTCCTTATATTAAAAAGATATAAAGTATCTTCTAAATAGTCTTGGTTTCAACATTGATAGTTAAAGCACAACTCCCAATTGCTGTGTATTTTCAGGTGAACTGCTCTGAGCTGTTATTCCCAAGGTGAACACGAGGTGGCAGCAGAGAAGCGCACTTGGAAAAGATTTCCCGCAGACAATCCTGTATTCACTTTCAAGCAAGTTTCAACTACGTCTAACCTTAGAAATGATATAAAGCATGTTTCTTTTTGTCCTCACACTTAATATAGTAAACAGTATGAGTTCCTAGCACAGTGCATAGTATATGATGGGCACATTCAAAGTCTTCATGAAAGCATGGACCTGTAATGAGGATTGATTCCCAAGATGCACACGAGGTGGCAGCAGAGAAGCTCATGTAACAGAGACCATTATTGTATGTGCTATGGAGCAAGTTCCAGCTAAAATCAAAGGATTGAAATGATACCAAGAATAATTCTTGCTTTCACGACAATTAACGTTGAAAGAAATAGTAGCTGTATCTAGAAATTCGTTATATTTACAAGTTATAAAACTTTCTTATAAATAGCCTTGGATTCAACATTGGTAGATAATGCACAACAACCAACTGATGTATTTATCCAGATGAAATGATCTGAGCTGTTATTCCCAAAGTTCACATGAGGTGGCAGCAGGGAAGCGCACTTGGAAAACATTTACCACAAATAATCCTGTATAATCTTTCAAGCATGTTTCTACTACCTCTAACCTTAGAAATGATATAAAGCATGTTTCTTGTTGTCCTCACACTTAATATAGTAAACAGTAATACAAATTAACTAAAAATCCCTTTTTTGAAGGTAAGAAAAAATTAACTCCTAAATAACCTATTTCCGCTCAAAATCACAATTCAAGTTGCAAAATACCATAAAATTAATGGAAATAAAAAGTACATAAGGAAACCTATAGAAAAATGTAGTGATGAATCTATTTTAGGGCAAGAAAACCTTAAAACACAAAGCCTTTCCACCCGTACTTAGAATCAGGATACTAAATAAAATCCAAAGAAAGTAAAAGAAAAAATGTTCACAGTGTGAGCAGGCGATGGTGCAGTGGTTAGAGCAATTGACTGGAATATGGTGGACTCAGGTTTGAGATCCCAAGGGTGCCATCTTGAGCGAGGGCTCATGTGGTTTGAGCAAAGCTCACTATCTTGAGCCCAAGGTCGCTGTCTAAAGCAAGCAGTCACTCTATGAGATATAGCCCCCTGGTCCAGGCACATATGAGACAGTACTCAATGAACAAATAAGGGGTCACAACGAAAAACTGATGATTGATCTGTGACCTGGCACATAATAAGAACTCTCTCTCTGTCTGTCCCTATCTATTCCTCTCTCTGACTCTCTCCCTGTCTATGGAAAAAAAAAAGAATAAAGAAATGTTCACAGAGACATTTGGTAGGTGTATATTATATTTTACCACGAATGAGACTCACCTTTTTTGAAAAATGTGGTGTTAGAAAACTGGGTGCATCTTATACATTGGATTTAGAATTTTTTACTTGAATTTTTATTTATTCGCATTTGCTATCATGTACTCAATATTTGAGTCCTCCAGATAAGTTGTGCCTTATAGGGGGAAGCCTCTTATACATGGGGAAATATGATCCTTTACAACGTTACCATTTATTTCCTCTTGGGGTGAGATTTTGTAAAAAAAATTCATTCTTCTATGCAATTTAAGCTGCAAAAACAACAACAAAAAAGCCATTCTCATTTTTTCTTTTATATATTTATTCATGTTTGAGGCAGGATAAAGTGGGGAAAAGATAGACAGGCAGTCAGCGACATCAATCCGTTTTTTTATGTGCGTTGACGCAGGGCCAAACCTGTGATATTAGCATATGGGTGTGATGCTTTAACCCCTGAGTCTCTGGTGAGAGCAAGCCATTGTCTTTTGGTGAAAAAATTTACTACATAAAACCAGAGGTAATTAAAAAATAAAACGATACTCTAGTCTGTTGTGGTGCTAACTCAAGAAAACTTTTATTTGCTCTTGAAATTCAATGGTAGGGCTTTTGAAGATGGCAGCGGAGTAGGCGGATGCACAGACGCCCAGCTCTCAACACCAAACTGGAATACAAATCAATTTAGGAAAAATCAGCATGAAAAACCACCTCTGAACTGCAAGAACAGCTCTCAAAAACCAAGGAGCAAAGAGGAAGCCACAATAATCCTGGTAAGGAGTGCCTGAATCTCCTCTGCTTACAGGAATGGCAGGGGGGGGGGTTGAGGCTGAGAGCCCAGACAGGATTTCAGAGAGGAAAAAGAGCAGAAACTACTGCTCACAGCCACTTACCTGGCGACCAGGGAGCAAGGTGGGTTGAAAAGACCAGCTTATCTCCCAAGTTGAAAGGACAAGGAGAGGGACAGACTGTGAGGGGCTAAGGTATGCAAGAAACGAAATAAAAAAGCTGACTCATTTGTGCTGGAGGTGGCCATAGCTGGGGGAGGGACTGAACCTTTCACAAAACAGAGCTGAAGTGCTTCCGGATCAGAGATCTCCAGACATCTATCCAGCTCCAATCAGCACAACAAGACACAGCTGAAAACAAGAAGTGAGGAGGAGGGGCAGTAACTCAGGTCTCTATGGAGACCTGAGATACACCCCCCCCTACTGAAGCTGAGAAAAAACCCTGCCCCCAGTGAGATTAGTTGGTGGAAGAGACCTTCAGCATCTCAGGTTACACCCACAGCATTCCTGGTTAAAGTTTCAAGGAAGACCCCTGCTGAGATCAGTTAACAAGACTATCTGATGATTATAACTTGTGGCTGATGATCCACAACGACAAACTGATGATTGATCTGTGACCTGGCACATAATAAGAACTCTCTCTCTGTCTGTCTGTCACTATCTATCCCGCTCCCTGACTCTCTCCCTGACTCTGGAAAATAAAAAGAAAAAAAGAAATGTTCACAGAGACATTTGTTGGGTGTATATCATATTTTCCCATGAATGAGACTCATTTTTTTTGAAGAATGTGGGATTAGAAAACTGGGTGCATCTTATAGATTGGTTGTAGAATTTTTTACTTGCATTTCTAGTTTATTCGCATTTGCTATCATTTACTCAAACTTTGAGCCCCCTAAATAAGGTGCGTCTTATAGAGGAAAGCCTCTTATACATGGGGAAATATGGTACTTTACAACCTTACCATTTATTCCCTCTTGGGGTGAGATTTTTAAAACATAATTCATTCTTCTATGCAATTTAAGCTGCAAAAACAATAACAAAAAAGCCATTCTCATTTTTTCTTTTTATATATTTATTCATGTTAGAGGCAGGATAAAGGGGGGAAAAGACAGACAGACAGTCAGAGACATCAATCTGTTTTGTATGTGCCTTGACACAGGGCCAAACCTATGATATTATCGTATGGGTGTGATGCTTTATCTACTGAGCTCTCTGGTGAGAGCAAGCCATTGTCTTTTGGTGAAAAAATTTACTAGAGAAAATCAGAAGTGTTTAAAAAATAAAATGATAATCTAGTCTCTTGTGGTGCCAACACCAGAAGACATTTATTTGTTCTTGATTTTCAAGGGCAAAATCAGTATTTTTAATTGTTTAGCACAAAGTGACCCCTTTCCTAACATGCACTTTCTCTTGTGCTGTGGCAGCAATCCAGACTGAGAGACCTCCTCAGCTTTGGACATCATTAATTTAACTGAGCATTGGTCACTACATAGAAGCTAGGTTCTTTTGTTCACAGAAAAACTCCCAGGGTCTTTGTTTCATTACTTCTATATTTTCTACGTTTTATACTTGAGAACTCACATTGCTGAAAAACTGAGATTATGTCTCAGCTCTGCCTTCTGAGAAACTGATACACTGAACTTCAGCACAATAAATCATAACTGACACCAAAGATATTGCACTACCAAATTAAGTGCTTGTTACACTTATGTTTATTTTGTTTATGTATATTTTTTCTCTTTCTGTCTACCCCATTACAGTGTAGTATTTATAAAGACAGAAAGTGAGACTGTCTCATTCACTATAGGCAAACAGTGTAGAGCAAAGTCCCTGGCAATAAATTAAATGAATTAAGTATTTCCTGAATGAACAAAAAAATAGAAATTTGCATATGTACACACATATCCACAAATCACAGACACTGTTGACACAGAGAGTTATGTTCATGTTCAATGCATATTTAAGCACACAGATGTACACACACCTAATGTACCTGAGTATATATACATAGAGAAATAAAATACATACAAAAAGAATATGGAAAGAAAATGTCCTAATATTTACAGTAAATATATCTGTATGAAAATTTGTTGTTGTTGTTTTTGAGATCATTTTTATTGCACTTTTGCTATAAGAATATATTTTTTATAATAAAAAAGCTCTTATAATTCAACATACTTTTCAAATCAAAGCAAATCCTATTTTACAATTCACGAAGATGATTTTTGTAAAAGAAGTTAAAAAGACAGAAGTTAAGAGAGTAGAATGGGAAGTCATTGAGTGCACGGACATGAATTCCGAGCGCCGTGCCCGGTATATTATCAGCACATTCAAAGGCTTTATGAAAGCATGGCTGGAAGTAAAGAAGAAAAATAAGTTGAACCGAGAGATTTTCAGAAAACAAACCAGTAAGGATACACAAAACCTTTATAGAAACTGCAAAATGGAATCAACGTTTATAGAAAATGCTCTCTACCAAAATATTCTATTGGACCTGTACTGAGGCTTGATTCCCAAGATTCACACGAGGTAGCAGAAGAGAAGTACATGCAACAGAGACCATTATTTATGTGCTATGGAACAAGTTCCAGGCAAAATCAAAGGATTGAAATGGTAGCAAGAATTATTCTTGCTTTCACGACAATTAATGTTGAAAGAAATAGTAGCTGTAACTAGAAATTTGTTTTATTTACAAGTTATAATACTTTCTAATAGATAGCCTTGGATTCAACATTGATAGATAAAGCACAACACCCACCTGATGTATTTATGCAGATGAACTGATCTGAGCTGTTATTCCCAAGGTGCACACGAGGTGGCAGTAGGGAAGCACACTTGGAAAACATTTAACACAGATAATCCTGTATGTTCTTTCAAGCAAGATTCTACTATTTCTAACCTTAGAAATGATATAAAGCATGTTTCTTGTTGTCCTCACACTTAATATAGTAAAGTATAATACAAATTAACTAAAAATCCCTTTTTGAAGTTAAGGAAATTAACTCCTCAATAACCTATTTCCACTCAAAATCACAATTCAAGTTGTAAAATACCTTAAAATTAATGAAAATAAGTCTACGTATGGAAAGCTATAGAGAAATGTAGTGATTAATCTATTTTAGGGCAAGAAAACCTTAAAACACACAGCCTTTCCACCCGTACTAATAACCAGGATACTAAATAAAATCCAGAGAAAGTAAAAGAAAAAATGTTCACATCGTGAGCTGGCGATGGTGCAGTGGTTAGTGCAATTGACTGGAATGTGGTGGACTCAAGTTTGAGATAACAAAGCTCCCATTATGAGCATGGGCTCATGTGGTTTGAGCAAAGCTCACCATCTTGAGCCCAAGGTCGCTGTCTAGACAAAGCGGTCACTCTATGAGATACAGCAACCTGGTCAAGGCACATATGAGACAGGAGTCAATGAACAAATAAGGGATCACAACGAAAAACTGATGATTGATCTGAGACCTGGCACATAATAAGAACTCTCTCTGTATGTCTGTCCCTATTTATCCCTCTCTCTGACTCTCTCCCTGTCTCTGGAAAAAAAAAAGAAAAAAAGAAATATTCACAGAGACATTTCGTGGGTGTATATCATATTTTCCCATGAATGAGACTCATCCCTTTTGAAATATCTGGGGTTAGAAAACTGGGTGCATCTTATACAGTGGTTGTAGAATTTTTTACTTGCATTTCTCACTTATTCGAATTTTCTATCATTTTTCAAACTTTGAGCCCCACAATTAAAGTGGGTCTTATACAGGGAAGCATCTAATACATGGGGAAATATGGTACTTTACAACTTTACCATTTATTCCCTCTTCGGGTGAGATTTTGTAAAACATAATTTATTCTTCTACACATTTTAAGATGCAAAAACAACAACAAAAAAGCCATTCTCATTTTTTCTTTTTATATATTTATTCATGTTAGAGGCAGGATAAAGAGGGGAAAAGACAGACAGACAGTCAGAGACATCAATATGTTTTGTATGTGCCTTGATGCAGGGCCAAACCTATGATATTAGCATATGGGTGTGATGCTTTAACTACTGAGCTCTCTGGTGAGAGCAAGCCATTGTCTTTTGGTGAAAAAATTGACTAAAGAAAACAAGAGGTAATTAAAAAATAAAATGATAATCTAGTCTGTTGTGGTGCCAACACCAGAAGACTTTTATTTGCTCTTGAAATTCAAGGGCATAATCAGTATTTCTAATTGTTTAGCACAAAGTGACTCCTTTCCTAACATGCACTTTCTTTTGTGCCGTGGCAGCAATCCAGACTGAGAGACCTCCTCAGCTTTGGACATCATTAATTTAACTGAGCATTGGTCACTACATAGAAGCTAGGTTTTTTGTTCACAGAACATATTCCAGGGTCTTTGTTTCATTACTTCTATATTTTCTCCGTTTTATACGTGAGAACATGCATTGCTGAAAAACAGAGATTTATGTCTCAGCTCTGCCTTCTGAGAAACTGATATACTGAACCTCAGCACAATAAATCATAACTGACACCAAAGATATTGCACTACCAAATTAAGTGCTTGTTACACTTATGTTTATTTTATTTATGTATATTTTTCTCTTTCTGTCTACCCCATTACAGTGAAGTATTTATAAAGACAGAAAGTGAGACTGTCTCATTCACCATAGGCAACCAGTGTTATGCACAGTCCCTGGCAATTAATTAAATACAATAAGTATTTTCTGAATGAACGAATAAATAGTCATTTGCATGTGTACACAGATATCCACAAATGACAGACACTGTTGACACAGAGAGATATGCTCATGTGCAATGCATATTTATGCACACAGTTGTACACACACCCAATGTACCTGAGTATATATATATATATATATATACAGAAATATAATACATACACAAAGAATATGGAAAGAAAATGCCCTAATATTAACAGTAGATATATCTGTATGAAAATTTGTTGTTGTTCTTTTTGAGATCATTTTTCTTGCACTTCTGTTATAAGAATACATTTTTTATAATAAAAAAGCTGTTAAAATTCAACATACTTGTCAAATCAAAGCACATCATATTTTACAATACACGAAGTTGATTTATGTAAAAGAAGTTCAAAAGACAGAAGTTAAGAGAGTAGAATGGTATGTCATTGAGTGCAGAGACAAGAATTCCTAGCACACTGCCTGGTATATGATGGGCACTTTCAAAGGATTTATGAAAGCATGCCTGGAAGTAAAGAAGAAAAATAAGTTGAACCAAGAGATTTTGAGAAAACAAACCACTAAGGATACACAAAACCTTTACAGAAATGGCAAATTGAAATCAATGTTTATAGAAAATGCTATGTACCAAACTACTCCTTTGGACCTGTACTGAGGCTTGATTCCCAAAATGCACACGAGGAGGCAGCAGAGAAGCCCATTTAACAGAGACTATTATTGTATGTGCTAAGGAGCAAGTTCCAGCCAAAATCAAAGGATTGAAATGATACCAAGAATAATTCTTGCTTTCACGACAATTAACATTGAAAGATGTAGTAGCTGTAACTAAGAATTCCTTATATTTACAAGTTATAAAACTTTCTTATAAATAGCCTTGGATTCAACATTGATAGATAACACACAACACCCAACTGATGTATTTATCCAGACGAAATGATCTGAGCTGTTATTCCCAAGGTGCACACGAAGTGGCAGCAGGGAAGCGCACTTGGAAAACATTTACCACAGAAAGTCCTGTATTTTCTTTCAAGCAAGTTTCTACTACCTCTAACCTTAGAAATGATTTAAAACATGTTTTTATTGTTGTCCTCACACTTAATATAGTAAACAGTAATACAAATTAACTAAAAATCCCTTTTTTGAAGGTAAGGAAATTAACTCCTAAATAACCTATTTCCACTCAAAATCACAATTCAAGTTGTAAAATACCTTAAAATTAATGAAAATAAATCTACGTAAGGAAAGCTATAGAATAATGTAGTGATGATTCTATTTTAGGGCAAGAAAACCTTAAAACACAGAGCCTTTTCACCCATTCTAAGAACCAGGATACTAAATAATATCCAGAGAAAGTAAAAGAAAAAATGTTCACAGCATGAGCAGGCGATGGTGCAGTGGTTAGAGCAATTGACTGTAATGTGGTGGACTCAGGTTTGAGATCCCAAAGCTTCCATCATGAGCGTGGGCTCATGTGGTTTGAGCAAAGCTCAACATCTTGAGCCCAAGTTCTCTGTCTAGACGAAGTGATAACTCTATGAGATACAGCTCCCTGGTCAAGGCACATATGAGACAGGAGTCAATGAACAAATAAGGGGTCACAACGAAAAACTGATGATTGATCTGAGACTTGGCACATAATAAGAACTCTCTCTCTCTCTGTCTGTCCCTATCTATCCTTCTCTCTGACTCTCTCCCTGTCTCTGGAAAAAAAACGAAAAAAATAAATGTTCACAGAGACATTTCGTGGGTATATATCATATTTTCCCATGAATGAGACTCATCTTTTTTGAAAAATCTGGGGTTAGAAAACTGGGTGCATCTTATACAGTGGTTGTAGAATTTTTTACTTGCATTTCTCACTTATTCGAATTTGCTATCATTTTTCAAACTTTGAGACCCCAAATAAGGTGCGTCTTGTAGAGGGAAGCCTCTTATACATGAGGAAATATGGTACTTTACAACCTTACCATTTATTCCTTCTTGGGGTGAGATTTTGTAAAACACACTTCATTCTTCTACACAATTTAAGCTGCAAAAACAATAACAAAAAAGCCATTCTCATTTTTTATTTTTATATATTTATTCATGTTAGAGGCATGATAAAGGGGGGAAAAGACAGACAGACAGTCAGAGACATCAATCTGTTCTGTATGTGCCTTGATGCAGGGCCAAAACTATGATATTAGCATAAGGGTTTGATGCTTTAACTACTGAGCTCTCTGGTGAGAGCAAGCCATTGTCTTTTGGTGGAAAATTTGACTAAAGAAAACCAGAGTTGATTAAAAAATAAAATGATAATCTAGTCTTTTGTGGGCCAACACCAGAAGATTTTTATTTACTCATGAAATTCAAGGGCATAATCAGTATTTCTAATTGTTTAGCACAAAATGACTCCTTTCCTAACATGCACTTTCTCTTGTGCCATGGCAGCAATCCAGACTGAGAGACCTCCTCAGCTTTGGACATCATTAATTTAACTGACCATTGGTCACTACATAGAAGCTAGGATTTTTTCTCCCAGAACACTTCCCAGGGTCTTTGTTTCATTACTTCTATATTTTCTTCGTTTTATATGTGAGAACACGCATTGCTGAAAAACCGAGACTTATGTCTCAGCTCTGCCTTCTGAGAAACTGATATACTGAACCTCAGCACAATAAATCATAACTGACACCAAAGATATTGCACTACCAAATTAAGTGCTTGTTACACTTATGTTTATTTTATTTATGTGTATTTTTATCTTTCTGTCTACCCCATTACAGTGTAGTACTTATAAAGACAGAAAGTGAGACTGTCTCATTCACCATCAGCAACCAGTGTCGTGCACTGTCCCTGGCAATTAATGAAATACAATAAGTATTTCCTGAATGAATGAATAAATAGTCATTTGCATATGTACAGAGATATCCACAAATCACAGACACAGTTGACACAGAGAGATTTGTGGATGTGCAATGCACATTTATGCACACAGATGTACAGACACCCAATGTACCTGAATATATATACATAGAGAAATATAATATGTACAAAAAGAATGTGGAAAGAAAATGTCCTAATATTAACAGTAGATATATCTGTATGAAAATTTGTTGTTGTTGTTTTTGAGATCATTTTTCTTACACTTCTGCTATAAGAATACATTATTTATAATAAAAAAGCTGTTAAAATTCAACATACTTGTCAAATCAAAGCACATCCTATTTTACAGTACATGAAGATGATTTATGTAAAAGAAGTTCAATAGACAAGAGTTAAGAAAGTAGAATGGGAAGTCATTCAGTGCAGGGACCTGAATTCTTAGAAGAGTGCCCGGTATGTGATGGGCACTTTCAAAAGCTTTATGAAACCATGGCTGGAAGTAAAGAAGAAAAATAAGTTGAACTGAGAGATTTTCAGAAAACAAATCACTTAGGATACAGAAAACCTTTACAGAAATGGCAAATTGGAATCAACGTTTATAGAAAATGATCTGTACCAAACTATTCCTTTGGACCTGTACTGAGGCTTGATTCCCAAGATGCACACGAGGTGGCAGCACAGAAGCTCATGCAACAGAGACCATTATTGTATATGCTATGGAACTAGTTCCAGGCAAAATCAAAGGATTGAAATGGTACCAAGAATTATTCTTCCTTTCACGACAATTAACGTTGAAAGAAGTAGTAGCTGTAACTAGAAATTCGTTTTATTTACAAGTTATAAAACTTTCTTATAGATAGCCTTGGATTCAACTTTGATAGATAACACACAACACCCAACTGATGTATATATCCAGATGAAATGATCTGAGCTGTTATTCCCAAGGTGCACAAGTGGTGGCAGCAGGGAAGCCCACTTGGAAAACATTTACCACAGACAATCCTGTATGTTCTTTCAAGCAAGTTTCAACTACCTCTAACCTTAGAAATGATATAAAGCATATTTCTTGTTGTCATTACTCTTAATATGGTAAACAGTAATAGTAATTAACTAAAAATCCCCTTTTTTAAGATTAGAAAATTAACTCCTAAATAACCCCCCCATCCACATCAAAATTCAATTTACAAAATACCTTAAAATTAATGGAAATAAATCTACATAAGAAAACCTATTTAAAAATGTAATGAAAATATTTTTGGGCAAGAAAACCTTAAAATACACAGACTTTTCACCAATAGTAAGAACGAGGATACTAAATAAAATCCAGAGAAAGTAAAGAAAAAAATGTTCACAGCCTGAGCAGGCAATGGTGCAGTGGTTAGAGCATTTGACTTGAATGCATAGGACCCAGTTTTGAGATCCCAAGGGTGCCAGTTTGAGCATGGGATCATGCGGTTTGAGCAAAGCTCACCAGCTTGAGCTCAATGTAGCTGACTCGAGCCAGTGGTCAGTCGATCAGCTGTAGCCCCGTGGTCAAGGCACATATAAGACAGAAGTCAATGAATAACTAAGTTGTCACAACAAAAAACTGATGATTGATCTTTGATCTGCCACAGAATAGAAAAAAACTCCTTACATTTCTGTCTGTGTGTTCCTATCTATCAGTCTCTCTGACTCTCTCCATGTCTCTGTAAAAAAAAAAGATAAGAAAGAAATAAAAGTTTCACAGAGACATTCGGTGGCTGTATAGCATACTTCCCCTCATTAAAGACTCATCTTTTTTGAAAAATGTGTGGTATGAAAACGGGGTGTCTCTTATACAGTGGTTGTAGTATTTTTTACTTGCATTTCCTGTTTCTTCGCAGTTGTTATCATTTTCTCAAATTTTGTGCCCAAAAATGAAGTTGCGTCTTCTACAGGGAGGCATATTATGCATGGGGAAATATGGTACTTTACAAACTTACTACCTATTTCCTCTTGTGGTGAGATTTTGAAAAACATAATTCATTCCTCTATGCAATTTAAGCTGCAAAAACAGCAAAAAAATAGCCATTGTCATTTTTTGTTTTATTTAATTATTAATGTTAGAGGGAGGAATTGGGGGGAAAAAGATAGACAGTCAGAAACATCAATCTGTTTATGTATGTGCCTTAAACAGGACCAAACCTATGATATTACTGTTTGGATGTGATGCTCTAACTACTGAGCTCTCTGGTGTAAGCAAGCCATTGTCTCTTGAGGGACAAAATTACTTGAGAAAACCTGAGGCAATTAAGTAATAAAATAAAATAATTGAGTCTTCTGTGTTGACAAAACCAGAAGACTTTTATATGCTCTTGACAGTCAGGGGCATAAACAGTATTTCTGATTTTGGAGCACGAATTGACACCTTTCCTAACATTTTTTCTTGTGCCGTGGCAGCAGTCCAGACTGATAAACCTCCTAAGCTTTGGTTTTCAGAATTTATGTGAGCCTGGTTCAGCACTTACAAGTTAGGTTCTTTTTTTTTTTTTCTTTTTTTCTTTCATTTTTCTGAAGCTGGAAACAGGGAGAGACAGTCAGACAGACTCCCGCATGCGCCCGACCGGGATCCACCCGGCACGCCCACCAGGGGCGATGCTCTGCCCACCAGGGGGCGATGCTCTGCCCATCCTGGTCGTCGCCATGTTGCGACCAGAGCCACTCTAGCGCCTGAGGCAGAGGCCACAGAGCCATCCCCAGCGCCCGGGCCATCCTTGCTCCAATGGAGCCCGGGCTGCGGGAGGGGAAGAGAGAGACAGAGAGGAAAGCGCGGCGGAGGGGTGGAGAAGCAAATGGGCGCTTCTCCTGTGTGCCCTGGCCGGGAATCGAACCCGGGTCCTCCGCACGCTAGGCTGACGCTCTACCGCTGAGCCAACCGGCCAGGGCTACAAGTTAGGTTCTTTAGGTCACATAACACCTCCCAGGATATTTGTTGCATCACTTGTAAATTTTCTCAGTTTCATAGCTGAGGTCACGCATTCCTGAAGAACCAAGACTTATGTCTCAGCTCTGCCTTCTGAGAAACTGATATACTTAACCATGCCACGTTCAATCACAACTGGGACCAAAGGTATTGCACTACCAAATGCAGTGTTTTTCACAAGTTATAATTTTTAATGTATATTTTTCCTTCCTCTTTCTAATCCATGACAGTGTAATATCCATAAAGACAGAAAGTGAGTCTGTCCCATTCACAATTGGCAATCAGTGCCAAGCACAGTGCCTGGCATATAATAAAAATTCAATAAGTTTTTACTGGAAGAGTGAATAAATATTCATTTGCATATGGACACAAATATCCACAAATGACAGACACTATTGAAACAGAGTGGTATGCTCATGTGCAATGCAAATCTATGCACACATTAGGTACACTCATCCAATGTACCTGAGTACATATACATAGAAAAATATAATTGGTACACGAAGAATATGGAAAGAAAATGGCATAAAGTTACCAGTTGATATCTATGTGTAAAAATTTTTTTTTTGGTTTTCTTATCTTTTTTTTGTACTTTTGCTATAAGAGAACCATTTTTATAATAAAAATGTTGTGAAAATTCTATATACTTGTCAAATCAAAGCACATCATGTTTTACAATACATTAAGTAGATTTAAATGAAAGAAGTTCCAAAGACAGATGTAAAAATAGTAGAATGTGAAGGGACTGAGTGCTGAGATATGAGTTCTTAGCACAGTGCCTGGTATATCATGGGCACTTTCAAAGGCTTTATGAAAGCATGGCTGGAAGGATAGAAGAAAAACAAGATGAAACAATAGACTCCCAGAAAAAATATCACAAAGAATAAACAAAAACATTACAGAAAAGGCAAATTGGAATCCACGTTTGTAGACAATCCGCTATACTATTCCTTTCCTTTGCATCTGTACTGAAGCGTGATTCTGAACATGCACATGAGGTAGCAGCAGAGAAGCACATGAAACAGAGACCATTATTGTATGTGCTATGCAGTAAGTCCCAGCAAACTTCAGAGGATTGAAATGATATCAAGTATATCTCTTGCTTACACTACAGTTAATGTTGAAACAGGTAACAAACGGTAACTAGAACTCCCTTATATTTACAAGTTATAAAAGTATCTTCTAGATAGTTTTGGATTCAACGTTGAAAGATAACGCACAACAATCAACTGGTGTATTTTTCAAGGTGAACTGCTCTGAGCTGTTATTCCCAAGGTTCACACGAGGTGGCAGTAGAGTAGCGCACTTGGGAAACATTTACCACAGACATTCAGATATGTTCATTCAAGCAAGTTTTAAATACTTCAAACCTTTGAAATCATATAAAGCATGTTTCTTGTTTTCATTATACTTACTCTAGTAATCATTCATAGAAACTAACTAAAAAATCCTTTTTTTTAACTTTTTTCTCATATATATATATATATATATATAATTTTTTTTTAATTTTTCTGCAGCTGGAAACAGGGAGAGAGAGTCAGACAGACTCCCGCATGAGCCCAACCGGGATGCACCTGGCATGCCCACCCGGGGGCGATGCTCTGCCCACCAAGGGGTGATGCTCTGCCCCTCTGGGGTGTCACTCTGTTGCAACCAGAGGCACACTAGCACCTGGGGCAGAGACCAAGGAGACATCCCCTGCGCCCGGGCCATCTTTGCTCCAATGGAGCCTCGGCTGCAGGAGGGGAAGAAAGAGACAGAGAGAAAGGAGAGGAGGAGGGGTGGAGAAGCATATGGGCACTTCTCATGTGTGCCCTGGCCGGGAACCAAACCCGGGAATTCTGCATGCCAGGCTGATGCTCTACTACTGAGCCAACCGCCAGGGCCAAAACCCTTTCTTTTTAAGATAAGAAATTCAATCCTAAATAACCCCCCTCAAACTCACAATTCAAATTACAAAATACTTTAAAATTAATGAAAATAAAGACTACATAAAAATCTATGGAAAATTATAGTGATGAATATATTTTAGGGGAAAAAATCCTTAAAATACATGGTCTTTCTACCCATACTAAGAACCAGGATACTAAATAAAATCCAGGGAATGTAAAAAAAAATGTTCACAGAGTGACAAGGCAGTGGCAAAGTGGGTAGAGCATTTGAATGGAATGCGCAGTACCCAGTTTTGAGATACCTAGGTGGCCAGCTTGAGTGTGGGCACATCTTGATTTAGCAAAGCTCAACAGCTGAGCCCAGAGGTCTTTGGCTCGAGCAAAGGGTCACTTGTTCAGCTGTAGCCCTCTGGTCAAGGCACATATGAGAGAGCAGTCAATGAACAACTAAGGTGTCCCAATGAAAAACTGATGATTGATCTGTGACATGGCACATAATAAAACTTTCTCCATTTCTGTCTGTCCCTATCTATCCCTCTCTCTGACTCTCTCTATGTCTCTGTAAAAAAGAAAATAGAAAGAAAGAAATGTTCACAGAGACATTTGGAGGTTCTATCCATATTTTTCTATTTATAAAACTCATCATTTTAAAAATATGTGGTTTGAAAACTGGGTGCGTCTTATACAGTGGATGTTGACATTTTACTTGCATTTCCTGTTTCTTTGCATTTGTTATCATTTTGTTAAATTTTGTGCCCCAAAATTAAGGTGCTTCTTATACAGGGAGGCTACTTTACATGAGGAAATATGGTACTTTACAACCTTACCACTTATTTCATTTTGGGGTAAGATTTTGAAAAACATAATTCATTCCTCTAAGCAATTTAAGCTGCAAAAACAACAAAAAAAGCCATTGTCATTTTTCTTTCATTTACTTCTTAATGTTAGAGGGAAGAAGAGGGGGGGAAAACAGACAGACAGATAGTCAGAAACATCAATGTGTTTCTGTATGTGCCTAGACCCAGATCCAAACCTATGACATTAGTGTATGGGTGTGATGCTCTATCTACTCAGCCCTCTGGTAATAGCAAGCAATTGTCTTTAGGGGGAAATAATTACTAAAGAAACCTGAGGTAATTAAAAAGGAAAATAATAATCTAGGCTGCTGTTGATACAACACCAGAAGACTGTTCTTTGCTCTTGACAGTCAGGGGCATAAACAATATTTCTGATTGTTTACCACAGTGTGACTTCTTTCCTAACATGCACTTTTTTCTTTTGCTGTTGCAGCAGTCCAGACTGAGAGACCTCTTAAGCTTTGGACATCAGAATTTATCTGAGCCTGGATCACCACTTACAAGCCAGGTTCTTTTGGTAACATGAAACCTCCCAGGGTCTTTGTTTCAGCACTTGAGAATTTTCTCAGTTTTATAGCTAAAAACATGCATTGCTGAAGAAGTGAGACTTATGTCTCAGCTCTGCCTTTCGAGAAACTGATATACTGAACGTCGCCTCGATCAATGAAACCTGGGAACAAGACATTGAACTACCATATCCAGTGCTTGTCACAACTTATAATTATTTTATTTATGTATATTATTTCTTCCTTTGTTTGCAGCATGACAGTCTATTATTCATAGAGAAAGAATGTTATTCTGTCTCTTTCACTATAGGCAACCAGTGACTGGCACATAATAGAAATACAATAATTTTTTTAATGAATGAAGTATAATTAGTAATTTGCATGCATACACAGGTATCCACAAATAATAGACACTGTGGACACAGAGAGATATGCTTATGTGCAATGTATATCTATGTACACACATGTGTGCACACCCAATGTACCTTTGAATGTGTGGATAGAGAAATATAATAGGCACACTAAGAATATGGAAAGATAATGTCATAATATTAACAGTAGATATCTCTGTATAAAAATTTGTTGTTTCCTTTTCTTATAATTTTTTTTACACTTGCAATAAGAATACAGTTTTTATAATAAAAATGTAGTTAGGCCCTGGCTGGTTGGCTCAGCTTTAGAACGTCGGCCTGGCTTGCAGGGGAACTGGGTTTGATTCCTGGCCAGGGCACGTAGGAGAAGCGCCCATTTGCTTCTCCACCCACCCTCCTTCCTCTCTGTCTTTCTCTTCCCCTCCCACAGCCAAGGCTCCATTGGAGCATATATGGCCCGGGTGCAGGTGATGGCTCCTTGGCCTCTCCCCCAGGCACTAGATTGGCTCTGGTCATGGCAGAGCAACACTCCGGAGGGGCAGAGCATCACCCCTGGTGGGCAAAGCATCACCCCTGGTGGGCTTGCCGGGTGGATCCTGGTCGGGCGCATGCGGGAGTCTGTCTGACTGTCTCTCCCCGTTTCCAGCTTCAGAAAAATACAAAAAAATAAATATAATATAATAAAATAAAAACGTAGTTAAATTGAATATACTTGTCAAATCAAAGCACATCCTATTTTACAATACATTAAGAAGATTTAAATAAAGGAGTTCAAAAGACAGAAGTAAAAATAGTAGAATAGGAAGACATTTAGTGCAGCAACTACTCATGTAGTTCCTAGCACAGTGCCTGGTATATGATGGGGACATTGAAAGATCTTATGAAATCATTGCTGGAAGGAAAGAAATAAAACAAGATGAACTGATAAGTTCTCAGAAATCAAATCACTAAAAAATACACAAAAGATTTACAGAAATGGCAATTTAGAATCAACATTTTTAGAAAATCCTCACTACCATTCCTAACCTTTGGATCTGTACTAAGGCGTGATTCCCAAGATGCACACGAAGTGGCAGCAGAGAAGCACATGTAAGAGCAACCATTATTGTATGTGCTATGCAGTAAGTTTTAGCAAACTTCAGAGGATTGAAATTATATCAGGTATGTCTATTGCTTTCACTAGAGTTAACATTGAAACAAGTAGTAAAGAGTAACTAGAAATTCTTTATATTTACAAGTTATAAATTATCTTCTAAATAGTCATGGTTTTAACATTGATATATAACGCACAGCAACCAACTTTTGTATTTTTCCAGGTGAACTGTTCTGAGCTGTTATTCCCAAGGTGCACACGAGGTGGCAGCAGAGAAGCACACTTGGAAAACATTTTCCACAGGCAATCTTGTATATTCTTTTTTTTTTTTATTGATTGATTTTTTTTTTTAGAGAGAGAGGAGTGAGAGAGAGAGACAGAGAGAGAGAGAGAGAAGGGGGAGGAACAGGAAGCTTCGACTCCCATATGTGCCTTCACTGGGCAAGCCCAAGGTTTCGAACCGGCGACCTCAGTGTTCCAGGTCGACGCTTTATCCCACTGCGCCACCACAGGTCAGGCCCAATCTTGTATATTCTTTCAAGCAAGTTTCAACTACCTCAAACCTTTGAAATCATATAAAGCATGTTTCTTGTTGTCATTACACGTACTATAGAAATCAGAACTAAAAACTAACTGAAAAACCCTTCTTTTTTTAAGTTAAGAAATTCAGTCCTAAATACCCCCAGCTCAAAATCAAAATTCAAGTTACAAAATACTTTAAAATTAATGGAAAGGAAAACTACATAAGAAAACCTATGGGAAAATGTTGTGATGAATATATTTTAGTGCAAAAAAACCCTTAAAATACAAAACCTTTTCATCAATTCTATGAAACAGGATATTAAACAAAATCCAGAGAAAGTAAAAGAAAGAATTTGTCACAGCCTGAGCAGGCGGTAGTGCAGTGGATAGAGAATTTGACTGCAATGTGAAGGACCCAGATTTGAAATCCCAAGGTCGCCAGCTTGAGCGTGGGATTATCTGGTTTGAGCAAAGCTCACCAGCTTTAGCCCAATGGGCTCACTACTCGAGCAAGAGGTCACTCGGTAGCTGTAGTTCCTTGGTCTAGGCACAATGAGAAAGCAGTCAAGGAACAACTAAGTTGACACAACAAATAACTGATGATTGATCTGTGACCTAGCACATAATAAAAAAAAAAACTCTTTACGTTCCTGTCTGTGT